>NC_066583.1:573748724-573844321 GCF_024323335.1 Lathyrus oleraceus | reverse complement strand
CATAAGTTAAGGTATTGGTATGATAGTGATAATGTTTATGCATATAATGGTCAGGATTCAAACTTCTTGTCGTGTTTCGAAGCTCGTAACCTAATTAAGAGGATTGATTTAAAGTTATAAGATGTTGTGAAAATTTGGTGGAAACATGAGAGTCATGGTTTAGAAGAATTCATAAACTCATTAAGAAATTATGGTTATGCATGTGAAGAAAACAAGTGTGATGTGGAAATATATGTCGAACCCAAAGGCTCTATATATGTAATTTTACATTTGTAGATTAGGAATTTTTAGCTGATGAGTAAATACAATTTTACTTAGTTGTTGATAATTTTTGAGTTATAATATAATGATTAAAATTAATTATATTAATATTTTTGAGTTGAATATTTCAGAGGAATTACAGTGTGATCTGATAATTGGCAAACTTATGATTCAAGAGATAATTCTGTTTTGAAATTTTGAGAATGATTTTGGTGATTGTTTGAGTTCTATTATTGTTTTCTGTCACACACACACGCACACATGCACTACACACACACATATTGGAGTTAGGTAGGACTTCGGTCCAATGAGGTCAGATTTACAGAGGAACCAAGACGATCTCATGTCTAGAGAGGGACACGATTCAGAGAGGAATTGAAGATATGGATAAATCAATAATACACCTCTAATGCCTAAAAACCTGGTATCACATGCAAATTAGAGGAGAAGTTTGTGTCTTTCGCATTTGCATTATAAATTGTAATGTTATTGTTGTTGTGTGAGAATAATCTATGTATTTTTATAATTGTCTGTTTACTTTCACCGCTAACATTTGTATGAATTATTATCACTCCCCCCCCCCCCCCCCCCCCCCCCCCCCCCCCCCCCCCCCCCCCCCCCCCCCCCCCCCCCCCCCCCCCCCGTTTTCTGTTTGTGCCTGAATTTTATGTCCATGTTGTAGATACAGGTAGCATGTAGTGTTGTTCTGTTGAAAAATGGCGGTCATTGTCTTCTTCTTTGTTTTTCCGTTTTGTCTAGTACCATTTGGGTCACTCTGGTATTGTAACACTGGGGATGGGAAATTATTTATTTTTTTGGAGAATTACCGTGTTCATTTCAAAAACTAATGTTATTTGAGTAATTTCATTTGATGAGACTATGTGAATGTGTTTTTCAATGTTTCATTTTTTCTGCTGCAAGCTGTTTAATTTAATAACAAGTGTTTTATTTGAGAATGTCTGACACCCTTGGATGAAAATATATTTTGAATTGTTATATTATTTTGTGAGTCTGGAAATAGGGTGTTACATATTTCTTGCACAAATATTAAGTAGAAAAAACGGCTCCCAAATGATTGAAAGTTGGTTTCCATATGACCATGTTATTAGAAGATGGGGCATCTATAACCACATACCTGACCTTGATTTTATTTGTTTGTTCCTACTCAAAATGTATTCATCAGTACTATGTAGCCTTTCACTTGTACGAGCTCCTTAGAGAATCCAACTAGTGACCCTTTGAAAGCTTTTAGGTCATCTTGGTCAAAGAGGAGTCTCTCAAATGAATCCCAATAAAGGATATCTACAGAGCTTCCTTGGTCTACCAGGACTCTTCTGATTTCTCAGTCATCGCACCTCAAGGTGATGACCATGGGGTCATCATTGTGGGGATGGATACATGTTGCATCTTTCAATGAGAAGGTGTTCTCAACCTCTGGCGTCTTGGTCTCTCCTTCCTTCGAATCCATGGGCAGATCCTCTATATTTAATATTTTGTGTGCATATATTCTTCAGGCGGAGCTAGTCTCTCCACCCCCAACAAATCCTCCTACAATAGTATTGAACTT
This sequence comes from Lathyrus oleraceus, assembly GCF_024323335.1. Taxonomy (NCBI): domain Eukaryota; kingdom Viridiplantae; phylum Streptophyta; class Magnoliopsida; order Fabales; family Fabaceae; genus Lathyrus; species Lathyrus oleraceus. The sequence continues at coordinate 573,842,493 of NC_066583.1, read as the reverse complement.
ATGGCGTACGACCTTGTCGCCCTACTCTTTGGATGGTTCCTTTCCCTTTTTGGATTTAGGGCTTCATTAACCGTCATTCTCTTGGGAGTTTGACCTCCTGAAACTTGAGAGGAGTCACCTTTAACATACTTCTTAAAGTGTCCCTCCTTAATTAGACGCTTGATCTCCTTCTTGAGTTAGTAGCAATCTTCTGTGTGGTGTTCTTTAAACTAATGAAACTTACATCACCTGCTAGGCTTAGGTCCCATAACATCCACTTTTAGAGCGGGAGGCGTAGGGATACCATGTAAATGGAAAACTTCGTGTCAGATCTGTTCACAACGAGTGTTCAAAGCGTAAAAACCTCCACAACCTTTCTACCTTGCTTAAAAATCATTTTGTCCCTGATGGGTGTGGTGTAATTGTGTTGGTTCTATGTATTGACATCAATTTTGGTAAAACTTAGTGTTATCACTAGATGTCATGCGTGGTGTCTGGACATGTCATATTAGCTTCATGCAGGTTGTTTAATATGGTTGTGCAGGATTTATTCAAGATGTCAGACCCGATGTTAAGACATGTGCATACAGAACATTCAGTCTGAATGTTATGTGTTTTGTTGTTGCGCTTTTCATGCAAGTCTTTGTGTGCTTATGTGGAGATTGCATGCGTTATTCAAGGAGTAATTCTATTTAAATCCAAAATATTTTGTTTCTCAAAGAGGAATGATTTGTTCCTAGGGAATACACATTAAATAGGATTAGGGTTACATGTTGCCCAGGCCCATTCAGAAAGCTTCTATTTAAAGACCATGTAAACCCTGTGTGAAAAAAAAGAAGAAAATACAAACGTTGAAGTGAGTGAGTATTAGGGTTTTAGCCTAATGTACGTTTGTGAATTGTGAGCCATTCATTCATCTTGTTGATGTGTGAATTGGACTGAGTTTTGAGTTGTAATTTGTCCACTCTAAGCTTTGAAGTACGAGTGTATTTGTTTACTTGATTGAAGCTTTTAAGCAAGATCAAGTATGTGTCCTTGAAGTGTGTCTTCTTTCATTGTAGTATTTGTTCTAGTATCACTGTTGTGATTGAGGGGGAGTGAGTAGGGTCTCATATCTAAGAGTTCTTAGATAGAAGTCACACGGGTAGAGATTAGGTGAAAAGACTGTAACTTGAAGTTATTTATTGAGAGTCTTTGAACTAATTCTTTTTAGTGGATTTCCTTCCTAGCTTGGTAGCCCCCAGACGTGGGTGTGTTTGCACCAAACTGGGTTAACAATTGCTTGTGTCGCTTTTTCAACTATTTCTCTGTTTTTATCCTGTTTATATGTCACTTGTTGCTCAGATATTAGTGTCGTGACATTATCTTCGACATCTCATATCTGATACCAGAATTTCAATTGGTATCAGAGCAGGCATCCTGCTCTGGTTCTGGGTGAGATCTTGGGACGTTACTTTCTGGTACTATGGATAGAGACGGAGGATCTGTACACAGACAACCAATTCTTGATGGATCTAACTATGACTACTGGAAACCTTGGATGGTAGCCTTCCTGAAATCGTTGGATAATAAGGCTTGGAAGGTTGTTCTAACAGGCTGGGAACATCCCTTCACTACGAAGGATGGAGAAGTTACAACTGATAAGAAGCCTAAGGAAGAATGGACCAAGGAGGAGGATGAACTAGCTCTTGAAAACTCTAAAGCATTGAATGCTATATTCAATGGGGTTAATAAGAACATCTTCAGACTGGTGAATAATTGTGAGGTGGCTAAAGATGCTTGGAATATTCTCAAAACCACTCATGAAGGTACCTCTAGAGTGAAGATGTCTAGATTGCAGCTACTTACTACTAAGTTTGAGAATTTGAGGATGAAAGAAGATGAAAGTATTCATGACTTCCATATGAATATCCTTGAAATGGCTAATGCCTCGGGAGCCCTGGGTAAGAAGATGTCAGATGAAAAGCTTGTGAGGAAAATTCTCAGATCACTTCCCAAGAGATTTTCCATGAAAGTGACAGCCATAGGAGAATCTCAAGATATCTGCAAGATGAGAGTGGATGAGCTAATTGGATCCCTCCAAACATTCGAGTTGGGAATGAGTGATGGATATGAAAAGAAAGTCAAAAGCATAGCCTTTGTGTCAAACACTGAAGATAAAAAGGAAGAAAGTAGTCAGGATACTGATGAAGATATGTCAAATGATTTAGCGTTACTTGGAAGACAATTCAACAAAATCCTGAAAAGGATGGATGTGAGGTCAAAGTATAATGTCAAGAACAACTCATTTGACATCAGTAGGCCCAATGATGCTGGAAGAAGAACAAAATCTGAGGAAAAATCCAAACAGGGCAAAGGAATTCAGTGCCATGAATGTGAAGGGTATGGTCACATTAGAGCTGAATGTGGGACCTATCTCAAGAAATAGAAGAAGAGTCTTGCTGCTACTTGGTCTAATGATAATTCTGAAAGTGAAACAGAAGGAGAATCTGCCAATCTTGTGATTGCCTTGACTGGGAGATGGGATCCTGATGAAGACTTCAGTGATGATGAATTAACCTTTGATGAATTAGCCACTTCTTACAGAAAGTTGTGTTTTAGAAGTGAGGAAGTGTGTCAATAAGTGGTGAATCAGAAGAAACTGATAAGCCAGCTAGAGGCTGAGAAGACATAACACTTAGGAACCATTTCTAAGTTGAAGATCAAAATCGTGTTCCTGAATTCCAATCTGGATGAGATGACGAAGTATGTCAGAATGCTAAACAGTGGATCTGACACCTTAGACAAAATCCTCCAGGCTGGAAAGATGGCAGGAGACATGACTAGCCTTGGTTCAATGAATCCTCTCCTGATTGTAGTCCCACTGGTAGCAAACCAAAGATGTCACATCAGGTGTCTCAACATCACAAGGAAAGATAACATAAAGGTAAACACAAAAGATGGAGATGTCATTATTGTGGGAAATTTGGTCACATAATACCATTCTGCTTTAGGTTGTATGGTTATCTAGTCCTACTCATCAACCTAGACCCAAACAACTCATCTCTGCTAACAGAAAATAGTGGGTTCCTAGGGCTGGTGCTACTAACTTGATAGCTCACACTTCCTTCAGAGTCTCAGCCAAAGAAGATTGGTACTTTGACAGTGGATGCTTCAGACACATGATTGGAAGCAAAAACCTACTGGTTGACCTTCAATCTCATGTCACCAGCTATGTAACTTTTTGTGATGGAGCAAAGGGTGAAATCAAGGGGATTGGAAAGCTGAACTGCCCTGGAATTCCTAACCTTGATAATGTGCTGCTTGTTAAAGGATTGACTGCAAACCTGATCAGCATCAGTCAACTATGCGATCAAGGTCTAAATGTGAACTTCACAAAAACTGAATGCTTGATTACTAACTCAAAAAATGAGGTGACCATGAGAGGAGTCAGATCTAAGGACAACTGCTATATGTGGATTCCTCAAGAAACTAGTTATTCATCAGTATGTTCTCTAGCTAAAGAAGAAGAAGTGAAACTATGGAATCAAAAACTGGGTCATCTGCATCTTAAAGGAATGAAGAGGATCATATATGTTGAAGTTGTCAGAGGAATCCCAAAATTAAAGATTGAAGAAGGAAGAGTATATGGTGAATGTCAGATTGGAAAGCAGACATAGATGTCACATCAGAAGATCAAACATGACACCACATCCAAAGTGCTGGAACTTCTCCACATGGACTTGATGGGACCTATGCAGGTGGAAAGTCTTGGTGGGAAAAGGTATGCTTATGTTGTGGTGGAAGACTTCTTCAAATATACCTAGGTGAATTTTATAAGGGAAAAATCTGATGTGTTTGATGTGTTCAAAGACCTGTGCCAAAGACTTCAAAGAGAAAGAGAGAGTCATGTTATCAAAATCAAAAGTGATCATGGGAAAGAATTTGAGAACAGTAAATTTTCTGAATTCTGTTCATCTGAAGGGATTGGTCATGAGTTCTCTTCTCTCATTACCCCTCAGCAAAATGGTGTGGTGGAAAGGAAAAATAGAACTCTCCAAGAATCTGCTAAAGCTATAATTCATGCTAAGAAGTTGCCTCACCACTTCTGGGCTGAAGCTATGAACACGGCCTGTTATGTTCACAACAGAGTAACCTTGAGAAAAGGGACCTCAACCACTTTATATGAAGTCTGGAAGGGAAGAAGACCTACTGTCAAATACTTCCATGTGTTTGGTAGTAAATGCAATATCCTGGTTGATCGTGAACAAAGAAGGAAAATGGACCCCAAGAGTGATGAAGGAATATTTCTGGGCTACTCAACAAACAACAGAGCCTTTAGAGTTTTTAATTCCAGAACAAAAGTTATGATGGAATCTATCAATGTTGTTATTGATGATCAAGAGACTGATGTCACAGACGATGTTGAAACATTTTTGAATGATGCCCCAGCTAAACTCCTAGACAAAAGTAGTGAGAGTGAGTTCACTCAAGCTGAACCCGAAGCTGATAAAGTAAATAAGGGACCCTCTATCAGAATTCAGAAGGATCATCCTAAAGATATCATTATAGGAGACCCAAATAAAGGGGTCACCACTAGATCAAGGGAAGTGATCTCGCATGTCTGTTTTGTGTCCAAGATTGAGCCTAAGAATGTTAAAGAAGCCTTAACTGATGAATTTTGGATCAATGCCATGCAGGAAGAGTTTGGCCAATTCAAGAGAAATGAAGTATGGGAATTAGTTCCAAGACCTGAAGGAATAAATGTTATTGGAACAAAGTGGGTTTACAAGAATAAATCTGATGAAAAAGGTGTGGTTACTAGAAATAAAGCAAGATTGGTAGCACAAGGATACACTTAAGTTGAAGGAGTTGACTTTGATGAAACATTTTCTCATGTAGCTCGCCTGGAGTCCATTAGATTATTGCTAGGAGTGGCATGCATTCTGAAGTTTAAATTGTTCCAAATGGATGTGAAAAGTGCCTTCTTAAATGGCTACTTGAATGAGGAAGTATATGTTGAACAACCAAAGGGATTCACAGACCCAAATATTCCAAAGCATGTGTATAAGTTGAGGAAAGCTCTTTATGGGTTGAAACAAGCTCCTAGAGCTTGGTATGAGAGACTCACAGTGTTTCTCATTGACAATGGATACAGAAAGGGAGACATTGATAAGACTTTATTGTCAAAGATGAAGGAGGAAAGCTCATGATTGTTCAGATCTATGTGGGTGATATTGTGTTTGGTGGGATGTCAAGTAAAATGGTTAAACATTTTGTTGAGCAAATGCAGTCTGAATTTGAAATGAGCCTTGTTGGAGAACTAACATATTTTCTTGGCTTGCAAGTCAAGCAGGTGGAAGATTCTATCTTTCTATCTCAAAGTAAATATGCCAAGAATATTGTTAAGAAGTTTGGCATGGAGAATGCAAGCCACAAGAGTACACTTGCTCCTACTCATCTGAAAGTGTCTAAAGATGAAAATGGTGTCAGTGTGGATCAAAGTCTCTAAAGAAGCATGATAGGGGGTCTGTTATATCTTACAGCAAGCAAACCTGACATTGCTTTTGTTGTAGGTGTATGTGCTAGATATCAAGATGAACCAAAGGTGAGCCATATAAACCAAGTGAAAAGGATCCTGAAATATGTCAATGGCACTTGTGACTATGGGATGCTATACACTCATGGATCTGAATCTGTGTTATCTAGATATTGTAATGTTGATTGGGCTGGAAGTGCTGATGATAGGAAAAGCACATCAGAAGGATGCTTCTTCTTGGGGAACAATTTAATATCATGGTTTAGTAAGAAGCAAAATTGTGTTTCTCTGTCTACTGCTGAAGTTGAATACATAGCAGCTGAAAGTAGTTGTTCTCAACTGGTGTGGATGAAACAAATGCTGACTGAATACAATGTCTCACGAGATGTCATGACATTGTACTGTGACAACCTGAGTGCCATAAACATCTCAAAGAATCCTATTCAGCACATCAGGACCAAACATATTGATATATGTCACCATTTTATTAGAGAACTTGTGGAGGATAAGATTGTAGTCTTAGAGCATGTTGCTACTGAGATGCAGTTAGCTGATATTTTTACAAAGACCTTGGATGCAAATCAGTTTGAAGTCCTGAGAGGAAAATTAGGGATTTGCATTTATGAAGACTTGTAGCAATTAATATGGAGTGGAAAAAGTAATCAAATTAGTGTCTATGTGGCTAAAATAAAGCGCCCTCATTATGGTAAATCATCACCTTGTTTTGGAAATACCATGTATCCCATCTTCACACGCTACCCCCATAACCTCACTACCTACTCTAAATCTTTCATATTCCTGCTCCTTCTTCACAAACCTCTGCTAGGGAAACTGTATTTTTTCCAGAAAAAACTCCAAAATGTCACAACATCAAGATACACCTGCTTCTAAAAATACTAAGTCTACTCAAAAGGTTAGTGCTCCTCCCATGGGCATTCCCGATGATGAGATTCTGGATGTTGTTCCTCTCTCTGTTATCCCCTACGAGGCCATTGATTTGAACCAACCCATTGATGCCTCAACTTCTACATGCTCCAATCAAGGTAACTCCTCTAGTATTCCTTCTGGTTCAACTCTTGTCCCTAATTCTAAGGAAGATATACATCACATTGATCGTGTTATAAGAGACCTAGTCACTAGAATCCTTAATGAAGGACACTCTGTGAAGGGAGTTTCTACTCCCCTTTCTCAAATGTACCCCTCTCCTGAGGTTGAACAACATAGTGGTAAGGATGACGATTCCTTCAGTTCTGAGAAGGACTTGGCTGCTGAAGGGTTGTGCTCTCTAGGGCAAACCGTGTCTGAAAAAGGAAAATATGTGGCATCTAAAACAGCCAATGCTTCCCACTCTGAGAAGCATGATGATGCAAATGTTGTGATTGATCTAGAGGATGGTAGCTCTGATGATCAAGAGGAAAGCTTACTTCATCACCTAAAGACAAGTGTGGCTAAACGCATGAAGACTCACAAAGGAAGATCTGTGGCTGAACTTATGTCAGCTAGAAAAGCTAAGAAGACTGTTGGTATTGGTCCCTCCAAATCTTGGAGCAAGGTTGAAGTGAAGAAGAGGAAGGTCAGAGATGATTCTGAGTCTGAAGAGGATGTTAAGGAAGATGTCCCTGACATCTCGCCTGTGAAGAAAACCACTGTTAGGAAGTCTCCTGGTAAAGTCCATGTTGTTCATTTGGATAACATCTCCTTCCATCTTGAGGATGGGGCTGCAAAGTGGAAATTTGTGATTCAGAGAAGGGTAGTTGTGGAAATGGAGTTGGGAAAAGATGTTGTTGATGTCAAGGAGGTCACAAACCTAATAAAAGTTGTTGGGTTGTTGAAGACTGTTGTTGGATTCTCTCAATGCTATGAAGGTTTAGTTAAGGAATTTATTGTTAACATTCCTGAGGACATTTCTGATAAGAATAGCAAGGAATTCTGCAAGGTGTATGTGAGGGGTAAGTGCATAACATTTTCTCCTACTATTATTAATAATTTTCTAGGCAGAGATAATGAGGGTGCAAGTGAATTAGAAGTTACAAACAATAAGGTCTGTAGAGAGATTACAGCTAGGAAGGTGAAAGGTTGGCCTGTTAAAAAGCACCTTCCTGCTGGGAAGTTGACCGTCAAGTATGCAATCCTGCATAAAATAGGAGCTGCCAACTGGGTCCCTACCAACCATATCTCCACCATTGCTGATACCCTTGGAAGGTTTATTTTTGTTGTTGGAACAAAAGTGAAATTTGACTATGGTAGATTTATGTTTGAACAAATCATCAAGCATGCATCTACTAATACAGTTAAGCTGCCAATTGCCTTTCCCTCTATGATCTGTGGAATTATCTTGAATCAACACTCTGGTATTCTGTGCTCTAATGACCTGCCTAGTAGAAGAAAACCTGCTCTGTCTGTGCACTATAAACTGTTTGAAGGCAGTCATGTCGAGGATATTGTCATGACATCTGCAATGAAAAGACCACCCTCAAAAGTTGGAACAATTGTTGAGCTTAAGGAGACTCGCAAAGAGCTGGGTGAAGGGATAAGGGTAGTCACAACTAGAAAACAATCGTTGGAAGCCTTGATTGCAAGCTTGGAGCAGGCTGAAGGTGAAAATATTGAACATGCTAAAGAAGCTGAAGCCCACACCTTTAGTGAGAGGTCTGCAAACAATGATGAGACAAGTGGCAAGTCTGTTTCTGGTGCTGATGAAGTTGCAAGCTCAAGCTCTACTAAGTAGCTCCTCTGACTTTGGTCCCTATTGATTTGATGGGTTTTTTGTTGTTTTGGTGGATTTTCGTGTTTTTGGTAGTACTTTGTTGATCTGTTTCTCAGCTTGCTTACAGCTGGTTATGTACTTGGTTTTGTAACCCTTTAACTTTTGGTATTTCAGTTAATGACTAAATAGATATTTATTTTGTCTCTTTGGTCTCTTTTGGCTAAAAAGGGGGAGAAGTAGCTATAGCTATAGATGATGTTTGTCTGATACAAAGGGGGAGAACTTTCTGGTGTGTATTTGTTTTGGCAAAGGGGGTGGATTCTCTGTGTCTGTGTTCTGTCTGTGTGAAGCAGGTTGTTGCTTATTGTGGACTAGATGAAGGGAGAGATGGTGTGTTCTAAGTACAAGCGCTTGTGTGTTTACTAGTTGTTATTGTTTCTAGTAATGTGTGTATGTTTACTTTTGCTGCTGAACTGATACTTTGATTGATTTCTTGTGAACGTGTGATCTGTTGTATGTTTTAGCCAAAATTCGCCAAAGGGGGAGTTTGTTAGTTCTATGTATTGGCATCAATTTTGGTACAACTTAGTGTTATCACTAGATGTCACACGTGGTGTCTTGACATGTGATATCAGCTTCCTGTAGGTTGTTTAATATGGTTGTGCAGGATTTATTCAAGATGTCAGACCCGATGTTAAGACATGTGCATACAGAACATTCAGTCTGAATGTTATGTGTTTTTTGTTGCGCTTTTCATGCAAGTCTTTGTGTGCTTATGTGGAGATTGCATGCGTTATTCAAGGAGTAATTCTATTTAAATCCAAAATATTTTGTTTCTCAAAGAGGAATGATTTGTTCGTGGGGAATACGCGTTAAATAGGATTGGGGTTACATGTTGCCCAGACCCATTTAGAAAGCTTCTATTTAAAGACCATGTAAACCTTGTGTGGAAAAAAAGAAGAAAATACAAACGTTGAAGTGAGTGAGTATTAGGGTTTTAGCCTAATGTACGTTTGTGAATTGTGAGCCATTCATTCATCTTGTTGATGTGTGAATTGGACTGAGTTTTGAGTTATAATTTTTCCACTATAAGATTTGAAGTACGAGTGTATTTGTTTACTTGATTGAAGCTTTTAAGCAAGATCAAGTATGTGTCCTTGAAGTGTGTCTTCTTTCTTTGTAGTATTTGTTCTAGTATCACTGTTGTGATTGAGGGGGAGTAAGTAGGGTCTCATATCTAAGAGTTATTAGATAGAAGTCACTCGGGTAGAGATTAGGTGAAAAGACTGTAACTTGAAGTTGTTTACTGAGAGTCTTTGAACTATTTTTGTTTAGTGGATTTCCTTCCTGGCTTGGTAGCCCTCAGACGTAGGTGTGTTTGCACCGAACTGGGTTAACAATTGCTTGTGTCGCTTTTTCAATTGTTTCTCTATTTTTATCCTGTTTATATGTCACTTGTTGTTCAGATATTAGTGTCGTGACATTATCTTCGACATCTCATATCTGATACCAGAATTTCAAATTGTTCTTTTGAGATTTCGATGAGCCATCGACGTAAGGAACACACTCATTTACGCAACAAGCCTTCTTCTCGACGCTACTTTCCTCGCCCTTTATATAGAATTTCGCCCTTGTGACCACCTCCGCTAACAAAGATTATGGCCATTGGGTCAGGGACTCGTTGAAGTTCCCCACTTTTAGGTCATTCTGAAATTCTCCCATAAACATTTCTTGGTTTGGGTGGATGACGTTTTTGGCCGCTTCGTTGAAACGGGCAAGATATTCTCTCAATGATTACGAAGGGCCTTGTCGAATGTTAAACAGGCTGGTGGTAGACATCTTTTTATACTGATAGATGTGAAACTAGTTCCTCGTAGTTGGCGATGGAAACTCGAGGAAGGCCTATGTACCATCACAAGGCTGCATCTCTGAAATTATCTGTCAAAAACTTGCATTTTAGAGAGTCAGGCACTCTGATGATGGTCATCCGCATATTGATAAGAACGACATGCTCGTAAGGGTCGCTACATCCATCGAAATTATCTAGGGGAGAGGTTTGAAATCTTAAGGAACAAATATTTCCCATATTTCATCAAAAAATGGCTATGGGTCCAGAACTTCCATCTCCTCTACAGGGGTAGTCTCATATTGACGTTGTTGGATGTTAAGGACGTTATCCTTCAGGTTTTGATGCTAGTGGTGCAGTTCAACCATGGAGGCACGCATCTCCACTATGGTTGGGATCATTGCTACCTCCTGTGTGGGGGATTGCGCTCTTCTAACAACCATGACTGGGAGCAGTTAGGGATAAGAGTGGAGGTTTTTGTGAGTGTTAAAGTGGTGGTGATAATTAAAGGTGTGATATGTGTTAGTTTTACTGAGTCCCCATGATGGGCACTATTATGTTTGCTAAAAAAGTACATATGTGTGGCACACATATGCTGGTAGGGTGGCCATGGAATTTAAGAAATTTGGTGGTTTAGGGAAAGATCATGGTTGTGAGATGCCCTATTTTAAAGTATTTTTGGTGTGGAGAAAGCAAGCTCACATGAGGCGAGAGGCTCTATATATGGGGGTACTTTCTATATGTTCAAATTCATCCTCCTCAACCCTAGAGTTAAGGTATTTATAAAAGCTTATGGGCCTGAATTTAGGGGCTCCTTAGAAATGGGAATTACTCCACCTCGACTACGGAAGTTGTTGACTACCTACTTTTTAGGGAAATGTGACCAAGACTTCTTGCACATGCGGTTATAGGTTATGTACACATAATCATTCATATTCCCCCAATTGAGAGCCACCTAATGTGTGAGGGTTATGCCTAGGCAGCGTATTATGGGGTGGGTGCTTGGTGAAGATAGGTCTTATGCCGCCCCATTTCTGGGCCTATACAAATATATCACTACACTTACTCATAGCTTTTGGGGTTGATGACTGAAACTACTAAAGCTTGTTTATTACTATGCTTCTTGAAGATATTGGTGACCATAAATGATATTTCATTTCTTATAAACAAAATGTATGTCTAAACATTACTTGAGCAATTATATAACTTCAACCATTATGTTATTGTTTGAATTTGTAGGGATTGGTGCAAGTTTTTAAATAGTGGTATATAATAGGTCGTGTCTTAAGCATCTATATGCCAATTTAAATAAAATATTAGAAGGGGTGCTCTGTTGAGAGACCTGATGATGGTTGCACATAAAGCTAAGATGTGGAAAATAAAAGAGATCAGTACATAGGCCTATAAATGTTTAGAGGTGATTCCTAAACAAAAATGGTTCAAGTGTGCCTTTTCATTTTATTCTAAGTGTGATGTGCTAATCACTAAAAAAAAAATTCTGGTCTCATTATCATAGGGAGACATATGTTAAATGTTATGAAGGAGTCACACCTTTAAATGGAAAAAATAAATGGCCCAAGACCACTGATCCTAAAATATTACCTCCAATATACAAGCATGGGCCATGGAGGCCAAAGAAACTTATTAGAAGGGAGTTAGATGAAGCAAACCAACCAAGATGGAGAAGGTCGTATACGACTCACATGTGCAAAAGGTGCGGAAAACATGGGCACAACAGTAGGACATACAAGATATTTGGCCAAATAAAGAAGTTAATTCATAGTTCGAAAAATGTACACCTGACACAACAGTAGGACTTGTGAATATAGAACTACTTGCACAAGCAAGTCAGATTTTCAAGTATGGTGGTGTTAGAACCTTTATTGGTGCCAGACCCAAGGTTGATAAGCTTAGTGCACTCAAATCATTAGGCCAAGTAAAAACTACTGCAAATAAGTTATGTTTTAGTGATCCAATAAGTGATATTTAACTAAATCCAGTAAAAGTTATGGATTATGATCCATAATTAATTTTGTTTTATGATAGGTGAAGAGTATGATAGCAAAAATTATCTTCTTGTTCTCATCTTCATCTTCACTATCAACGCGTTATTATCTTGTACTTGGCCCATATGTTCATTCCAAATGAATAGGTCAAATGTATCATCATTCTATTACCCAAAATTCTATATGTAAATCATTACTTGAACTGTAATCAAAATTAATAGCACTCAAATAAAATATTGTATTATCAATTTATGTGAAATATGCTTTATGCTAATGATCCAACAAATTAGTTATGGTAGTTAATCAGTTAGAAGCAGTTATAAACAGTTAGTTATATTTCCTTCTTAGTTCTGTTATGACAGTTGATTAGTTAGAAAAGTTATTAACAGTTAGTTACATTTCCTTCTTAGTTATTTGAACCTATTCATTCTTTATGTACATGTAAATCAAATCCATCTCTCTCTCTTGTTCACATTCCATAGTTTCTTCACATCAATTACAGAAAATCAACATTTACTCTTCTTGTTCTTGAGGCACAACACAAAAATGGAGGAGGATCAGAAGAAAACAGAAGCTGCCAAGATGATTAGTACTTCCACTACTGATCCTCGGAAAGAAGAACCTTCTCAAACTCAAACTCAAACTTCTTTCAAGAATATAAAAGAAGTAGCTGGTGATATACCAATGTATGATTCTTCAAATTTTCCATTGGAATCTTCTCCCACCATAACACCAAAGAAGAGAAAAGAGGGACCTGAAACTGATACGTCTTCTGCAGAATCTCCAACCAAGGTAAAAAGACGACGCCGAAGCCCTCCTGGTTCCGGTTCCGGATCAAAGAAGAGAAAACAAGGACCTTCTCCAACAATTTCTTCAGGATCTTCTGAAACAACTTCTTCACAAACGGAAGGATCTTCTGAAACAACTTCTGGAGCAACTCCAACCAAGAAAAGACCCCCATGCCCTCCTGGAAAACTCACCCCCGGTTTGATAGATTTGAATGCTGGCCAGGTTTAACTTTAGTTAACTAATGTTTTCATTTCAGATGCAATTTTACGTTACATTTATGAAACATATGATTTGCAGGATATGATAGATATTATATGCAGTATCTCTCAGGCATTTCCTCATCGAATGTTTAGCATAATATCTGTGATTGGTACTATATCAGAAGTTGGCCTTTTTACTCCGAGTGGTCTTGCGCACCAGAAGGTTAAATTCTGCATCTTATCTTATATGTTAAGCTCTTAATGTTTCACTAGTATCTTTTCATTTGTGTTGCGCGTGTAGGGAGAATTCGAGATACTTTCGTTATCCATAAGAAGTCTCGTTGGTGATAATGGCCGTCACTGTCGTGCAAAGGCAAAGTGTTCCGTTTCATGGATCGATAATAAGGGAATTATGTATGCAAGTGCTTCTGTCAACTCCCTCATAGCGGCCGGCCCTGCTAAAGTAAGCAGATCATAAATTTCAATGGAAATGGCCGCGCTCATTTGTTTAACAATCTTTATCTTTTGGTTTATTAGATTATTACAGCGTATTTCAACAAAGACAATGCTAAGAAAGCAGGTGCAAGAATTTTGGCACATGCTGCTGCTGCTGCTGTTCGAAAGGGTTATTCTGACTCTAAAATGTTAATAGAAGGACAAACAAGTTACCATTCGCCAAAACTTAAAATTTTGCCAATTCGACGAGTGGTGGATCGAAAAGTATTTCCCATAGAGGCCACTCCTCTTCAAGTAAGGAAATCATATTTCTATTATTTTCTTTAAAATGACTGCATGCATTTATATTTGAAGTTAGTAACTTGGAATTAATAATCTTTATCAGATGATTGAGGCCATTTCTGATCCAGCTAAAGAATATTGTGCAAAGGTTATCGAAGAAGCGGCTTCTGGTTTATAGATAGAATACAGACACAGGAAATGATATTCCAAAAACCATTATTGTTTCCTTTTCTATTTTTAGCAAGAATAATATCTGTATATAAAGTCACTGATGCATTTTCAAGTCATCTATGAATTCCTTGTAGAAGATAATACTAATATACAGAGAATTGAATTGATTGTTACTTGCATTGCATTGAAGTAGTAAAATTATGCAACTTTAGTTAAACGTATTAATGCTTGTATGTGATTTGCAACTTGTAATATATCCATGATGTTTTAAGATCTTGCTTATGCATAAATCTTAGAGGACGTGACAATTGCTGCTTCTTTTATTCCTCCTTCATGTCTTTGCAGTTTGTTTATTTTGTGTGTTTAGATCATCATTACTCATACTAATCTTCATGTACTTTTGACCAACTTACACATCAGTTTTGTCTGGAAATTAGGCCTGAAATCTGATCATGGCCCTTATTACTTACATACATAAAAAAGATTGGAAGGCAAACTTGAATGTTTGCATTTATACATTAATGAAAAAAAACTTGAATTACAAGCTTAAGTTTCAAGTTGCGCAAAGGCTGCATATGTCTAGTGCTGGTGTAGCACACTGGTATAGCCGAGAAAATGAAAGGACTAACAATCTTTGTAACTCTCTAACTTAACTTTCTCAGACTAAACAAACTAATGATCACCAATATCTCCCAGTCCAAGCTTGGAAATAAGAGAATGAATGGGAGTTGGATCAAGTGCCTTTCTTACAGAGTTTTGTATAATTTTTCATACAGAGTTTTGTATTGTAAAATAGGTGTGCGAATTTGATTAATGAGGAATGCAACATGTGTTGTAATGCATAAGACCATAAACATTTTGAAAGTTTATAGTGGGAACTTAAAGCCATGGTTATATTTAATATGTGCTTTTGTTTTATTTCAACAATGGAATTTATTTTGGTGTGCTAACACAAGAGGGTGGAGAGTTCCAAATGAGACATAGAAATAAGTCATTTGGAATTAAACTCCACTTCTAATCCATTTGATTTTAGTGAAACATTGGGTGAGAGCATAGTTATAAAAGGTTTTGAACTACATGTTTAGTGTCACATTCATAGTCTCGTTGGGAAGGTCCAAATGAATCTAATATGATCATGAACAATTATTAAGAAAAGGGACAAAGAGAGTTTTCCCTTTTGATATTTGCATCGATAATAGAAAACTTTAATATACGTCTAACTCGTAGGATGCAACTGCGAGGGGTAACCATCATGTGTTTCAAGACTTCGATGTCAAATCCACTTAAGGGCAATCGAAGACCCATGATCGAGAAGGTACATTCATATAACGGAATGACATGTTCGTCATATTCGCTACAAATCCTTTTGTCTTCATCAGAGGTCAAGACACCACAATCCAGAGATGGACCTAGGTCCAGTAAAGCTCCACCAAGGACACCTTCTCGGACAAAGGCAGAGAAGTTGAAGAATGTTGAGTTTGACTCATAGGTAAAGTTAGGGGTATTATTGTAGTCTGTATCATTAGTATCTTATGTATGCTTGTAAAATTGAAACTCTAATATGTGTAATTCATAACGAATCAATAAGACGGAACTATAGTTGCTCTATAGTCTAGACATATGCAATTTGACCGAACTACGTGAACAAATCTTTTGTGTGTTTCTCTCTACTCTGATCTTCCGCGTATTTCTTGTCATATAAATTGGCTTTTCTGCCTTTCTCTATTGTATTCCATACTATATATAATTGTATCAATAATTATCGGTAATTATAACTTATAATGACAAATATTCTATTGTCTAATTTATCTAACCTATTATAGGAAAGTAGATAATTTACAATAAAGATTAAGATCAATTCCTATTAACCTCCCCCCTCAAATTGATGCGGCTGATCAATAAGTATCAATTTGCAAACAAGAAACTGATGGCATGGTCGCGGAACAACTTTGGTAAGAATATCTGCAATCTGAAGTTGAGTACTGACGTGAGGAAGTGCTATAAGTCGGTTATCATAGGCACCACGAATTGAATGACAATCGACTTCGATATGTTTGGTGCGTTCATGAAAGACGGGATTCGCAACAATCTGGATGGCACTTATATTGTCGGCATAAAGTGATGTAGGCTTTGTTTGAGGAAATCCAAGTTAAGCCAAAAGACCACGTAACCAAATGATTTTCGAGCAGGCAGCAGACATTGAGCGATACTCAGATTCAGTAGAGGATTTAGAGACTCTTGCTTACTTCTTACTTTTCCATGAGATCAACGAAGAACCAAGAAACATGCACCAACCAGTGACAGATCGATGAGTGTCCGGATACCCGGTCCAATCTGCATCACTATAAGCACTCAATATAGGAGCTATTCCAGTGGAAAAAAATAGACCACGATGAGAGGTTCCTTTCAAGTAGAGAATTATACGACGAACTGCTGCCAAATGAAGATGCCGAGGAGAATGCATGAACTGACTTACTTGTTGAACAGCAAAAGATGTGTCAGGACGAGTAATAGTTAAGTAATTAAGGTTGCCCACAAGTTATCGATACAATAAAGGATCTAGCAAAAGATCACCATCATCACGGTGATATTTAACATTAACCTCAAAAGGGGTATCCACTAGATTAGTTGCTTCAAGACCAGCCATAGAAATCAAATATGTGGCATACTTGTGTTGATGGAGGAATGTTCCCTCGGACGTAGAATGAACCTCAAGACCAAGAAAATAGTGTAGATTACCCAGATCTTTCATGTGAAATGAGGTATGTAACTGTTTCTTAAGTCGGTGAATGGAAGCATGACCAGAACCAGTAATAATCATATCATCAACATACAAAAGAAGCATAACAATACCCACAAATATGCTATGAATAAATAAAGAGGAATCATACTAACTCTGAGTAAAGGAGAACCCAAGTAAAGTGGAGTGAAATTTATTGTACCATGCTCTAGGTGTCTGTTTTAAACCATATAATGAGCGTTTGAGCTTGCACACGCCTTTAGATGAAGAGAATAAGCCTTGAGGTGGAGTCATATAAATATCTTCTGTCAGGTCACCATGAAGAAAAACATTTTTCACATCCATTTGATGAATAGATCATCCACTAGAAGCAGCTATAGAGATGATCGTGCGAATAGTTGTCATTTTGGCAACCGGTGCAAATGTCTCATCATAATCAATTCCATATTCCTGCTTGTTTTCTAAAGCAACCAAACGAGCCTTATAAAGGTTGAGGGACCCATCAAAATTCAGTTTCACAGAATACACCCATTTGCAACCTATAGATTTGACATCAGGAGTACATGAGACAATATCACATGTGAAATTCTCTTGAAGAGCTTGAAGCTCTTCATTCATTGCTTTTATCCATTGCACATCTTTAACAGCCTGTGAGTAGCAAGTAGGAATAGATATGCTAGATAGTGTGGCAGTCAGAGAAGTATGTGGGGAATCATACTTGTCTGATGAATATCTATCTAGTGCTCGAGATATTCGACCAGAACGTCGTGGTTCAACTGGTACAGGATCGGGTGGCGGTTCAGCGTCGGGAAGGGGTGTGGGAACCTCTTGTCTACGTTTTCTGACATATACATGACCTGGTTTATAACGTTCTATATATTGAGGCATAATAGAAAACTTAGAAAGAGTAACAATATCATTAATGACAGAAGAAACACAGGGATACATAAACTGATTATCAAAAAATGTCACATTCCTAGAAATGCGAAAATGATGGTTAGTGACATCATAACACATAAATCCCTTATGAGAGTTATTATATCCCATAAATGCACATTGAACTGACTATGCTCCAAGCTTATGCCTTTCAAATGGAGGTAACTGAACAAAACACACACACACACACACACACAAAAGTATGTAAAACACTATAATCAGGGTGAATTTTAAAAAGACGAAAGAAAGGAGAATCAAGATCAATAATCGTAGAAGGAAGACGATTGATCAAGAAGACAGTCGTGGAAAGAGCCTCCGCCCAAAATCGGGATGGTACAAAAGCTTGGAGAAGTAAGGTGTGTGTTACATCAAGCAAATGACGATTCTTATATTCTGCCATGCCATTTTGTTAAGGAGTATTGGGACAAGATCGTTGAGACAAAATGCCTTTTTGTTGAAGGTATTCCTGAAACTCATGAGACATGTACTCACCACCAGAGTCAGAGCGAAATTTTTTTACACTTGCTTGAAATTGAGTTTCAACATATGTCAAAAAAAATTTAAACATAGAAAACACTTCAGATTTAGAACGGAGAAACAACAGGAGACATTCCCCATACATCACTGTGAATCATCTCAAAACAAGTGGAAGCACGATGAGCACCAGACGGAAAAGGAAGTGTTTTACTTTTAGCTAATTTGCAAATAGAACATGAAACAAAGGTATTAGTTATAACATTTTTATTTCCCAACACACCAATTTTAGATAAATGAGACAAAACATCAGAGTTTGGATAACCTAATTTTCTATGTCAATCCTCATAAAAATTCAAAACGGTATTACAAGAAAGAGACAAATGATTAGAAATAAATTGTATTGGAAACAATCTTCCCACTTTAGGCCCCTTCGCGATCACCTTCCCCGACACCTGCTCATGCACAAGACAACCAGTACTATAAAAGTTAACAATATAGTTTTTATCTACCAATTGACCAACAGACAATAAATTGGAAGCAATTCCAGGTGATACAGGCACATCCCGAAAATCAGAGTTTATGTCGCTGACATCAGTGATAGATAAGTTATGACCATCAGCTATTTGAATTTTCTAATTACCCCGATAAGATTGTAGATTGTGTAAATATTCTGAGTATCCTGTCATGTGATTGGATGCACTAGAATCAAGAAACCATAGGCGAGAAACATTAGAAGACTTACCCTGAATTCCCAATGCCGAAAGAGCAGAAAGTACCATTTGTTGAATCAATTCAGGTTGTATAACACTGTTATTTGATGCACCACCATTGGAAGGACCAACTGCAGAATTTATAGTTGCATGGAATGCTTGCACCGAACATTGTGTTGGTCGTGGAGGACGTGTGGAACACTCGGAGATAATATGTCCCTGGTGCTTGCAATAATTACAAATCTTCTTACTGCAGTTACGAGCAATATGTCCAAATTGTTTGCAAGAGAAACATTGAACCTGTCTCATATCACGACCTTTGCCTCTACTTTGAGTAGCATATGCAACCACTGCAGGCTCAAAAATAACATCTTCATAAGACATGGCTCCTTGAGTAATAAGACATTGTTCTTCCCTTAGAAGTTCTCCAACACATGTGTCTAAAGAAGGAACGGGGTTCCTATTCAACAAAGCGCCTCTGACAAATTCAAATTCTGGGCGAAGTTGAAGGTGAGAAAAACAAGAAAGGGGGGGTTTGAATTGTTTTGAAAAATAAGCGCTTTTCAAATTGAAAATCACACAAGGATTTTATACTGGTTCGCTTATAACACAAAGCTACTCCAGTCCACCCGGCCAAGGTGATTTCGCCTTCAACAAGGACTTAATCCACTAATCTTGAAAGATTACAAACAATGCCTAAGAGAAAAATCTCTTAGTCCTCTCAAGTCTACAGACTACACTAAGTCACTTGAGGAAATCAACAAACAATAAAAGAAAGATTTATGTAATCTAGAGTGCTTCTAAGAAAGCAAGTATTACAATATTAAGAACAAGAGTTTTTCACGTAATAAGCAAAAGCTTCGTGAATGTTTGAGAGCAAGAGAGTTTTTCTTGAATGTTGAAGTTTCAGTATAGTTTTGGCTTGTTGGCTTATGTCTTGCTGAAAGTTGATTTGCAATCCTTTATATAGATCAGTTGAAGTAGTAGTTGAAACTGGTGGATATTGAGATGAAGTTACGCCATCACATAATTAGTTAATGCAGGATGACTTTTTCTTCTTGAAATGACTACTTACCACAAGTAGTATTTTCTTCATTGAGATTGGAGATTAACGTCTCTTTCTCAATTAGGAAATCCATTTGAAAATCTTTACTTGTCTTCAACGTTACTCTTTCATGATTAGCAAATCCATAAACAGAGTATTTGTATTTCTGGAGAACCTTGGAATCTTGCTTCTGATGTTGATCTAAATAGATTCTTCAGATAGCGTTGTTCAGAGTCAGAGGTTCTAGGACTTACTTCTTGTTCAGATGCTTCTGATACTTGTTGTTTAGTTCAGAGTTAGACTTTCTTGAGCTTGTTTCTACTTCAGAGCTTCTGATCAATTGATAATATGCTTCTGATCTGATACTGTATCTGATGATGTCATCAGAGTTCTTACTTCTTTCTTTAGAACCCTGCACACTTAGAAACTTTTCGTTAGGGTGCCATTTTTGGTTTCATCCTTTGTTATCATCAAAATCAAGGAATCTGTTGTATCACAATTTTTGTTCTTACAGAAGTTTCATGAGAAATTGATCTCGGTTACTTGTGTTGTAGACCGCTTGAATAGCCGTAAGAGAATTCTTCGAAACATCGGCATGTATAAGAGAAGAGTGTTCTGTCCACAAATTCAGAAAGCCAGAATAATATTCTTGAATGGATAAATTATCTTGTTTGTAATTTGCTATCTCTAGCTCTAACTGAAAATGCTTAGCAGCATTGTCTTGATTGTAAATACGCTTCAAATAGTTCTATATTTCTTCAGGAGTTGAAAAGGAGCGCAAATTATTGATCATTTGAGGATCGATAGTGTTGAGAATCCAAGTAATTATTTGAACATCTTTGGTTTCCCACGCCTCTAATGCAACTTTCTTTGTAGGTGTCTTAGACGCATCGTCTAGGTGACTCCATAATCCATTATCCTTCACATAATTTTTAAATTGAAATTTCCAAGTTGAATAATTTTTATCCGTAAAACAAACACAAAAATAATATTTTTCGTTTTCTGCCTCCATGATAGAAGTAACCCTTTTTTCTATAAATAATACAAGTAACCTTTTTTTTATAAGAAACTCAACACGTGAACTATTTTTCTTTCTTTCAAAACATGCAAAAAAAAAAGAGTTTACCAGTATACCACTATCTGCTAGCACTGCAATCACCGAACAAGCTACGAAATGAAACGGCATCGACAAACCGGATCGAACAAGCTACGCGCTGCAATCACCGAACAATAATCGACTGCCGATTCCAACCACAATCTGCTAGCACTGCGCAACAATTAGCAACCGCAGAAGGAACTAGAATATACCGCAAATGAAAACCAAACGAACAAGAATCGACCAACCGAAAACTAAACGACCAAGAATCGATCAACCGAAAACCAAACAAACAAGAATCGATCTGCAGAATCCAGATCGCAGAACAACAACGAAAATCGCAATGATGAAATCGGGAGACGGCAATCGAAAACTCAGAATCACCAGCAGCTACAAGGTTTCTATTACCGGAAGAAATTGTTTCCAAATTAGGTTTGAAAGCGACCAAGAAAACAAGGTTTCACAGGTTTGATCGAACACCTACTGATACCATGTCATATAAATTGACTTTTCTACTTTTCTCTATTGTATTCCATACTATATATAATCGTATCAATAATTACCGGTAATTACAACTTATAATGACAAATATTCTATTGCCTAATTTATGTAATCTATTATAGGAAAATAGATAATTTACGATAAAGAATAAGATCAATTCCTATTAACATTTCTAACAAAGAAGATACAAGGTCAAT
The DNA here is from genome assembly GCF_024323335.1 of Lathyrus oleraceus. NCBI lineage: Eukaryota > Viridiplantae > Streptophyta > Magnoliopsida > Fabales > Fabaceae > Lathyrus > Lathyrus oleraceus. The sequence goes on along the minus strand of NC_066583.1, from coordinate 573,820,837 downwards.
CCAAAAAACAAAAATATCTTCCCTTGATTTTCGAATCATGATGAACACTACTCTCTTCGAGCACAGAAAGAAAGATGTTGCAGAAAATGCAAATAACAAAGAAGAGAAGATAACACCTTAAGAATACCCAAAATTGACTCTTCAAGAATTGTGTGATAAGTTACTAAAAGTAATGAGCCCTATCAACGCTTCATATTACATATGTTGGATCCTCAAGGATCATGAGGATGAGCATCAATATTTCTATTATTTTCTTTACTATTGACACAAATTCTTGTGAGACTCAATCTTTAAAATGATAGTATCTGCATAAATTTCAATCATGGTGTTAAAAAGACTGCATGCATTTATATTTGAAGTTAGTAACTTGGAATTAACCGTCTTTATCAAATGATTGTGGCCATCATGATCAAGCTAAAGAATATTGTGCAAAAGTTATGGAAGAAGCAGAGCTTCGAGAATGTTGGTAGAAGGAGAAACGATTCCATCAGTGGCAGAAGGAGACATAGTAATAAATAACTAGTGCTTCAAATGATTAGGACATGAAGTTTCCTTCTGTAGGGGACACTTGAAATTCAGCCTCTAAATCTTCTATTAATTCAGGAAAGGATATTCCAAAAATAGTTGATGGGTTTGTCATCTGCAAAGTCTCTGTCTCTCTTCTTTAGGTATGTTGCTCCAATGTTTTTCAATCCAAAAGGCAACAATCTCATCAGATTATGCTCTTAGTCCAATCTTTGAGACTAAGTCGTTGCAATATATCCTTCTTTATGAACCCAAGTCTCCTGATCTTAGTCCAACTTCAGAATTTGATTTGTCAGTTACAATTTATTAAAGCTTAAAGTCACCAGTCGATCCATCCCATATGCATTATTTCTCATCATTCGGACAAATTCATGTAGTATTTGTTTTGTTTTTAACCTTCAAGTTTATGTTGCCGATTGGAGTCAAAACACATATTTAAAAAGTTATCAAGTAACACAGTTTGAGAAAAACAACGAAAGTCAAAGAATCTGGTTGAGAGATTGCACTCCACCACAGAATAATTTATTTTTTGTTTTTTAAACCATAAAAATGTTAGAAAATTCGGTAAAATTAAATGGATCCAGGACTGAATCGTGATTGAGAATCACTTTCCTTAAAAGTATTTCAAGCACTCTTTTATTATGTCTTAGAGTTGGAAAATGCAAGAACACTCAGGATAATGTCAGCCTTATTTCGAGTCTGCACAAGACAAGTGAAGAACCCAAAATGCAAGGAAGGTTTTCTGGAATTTGGAAGAGAAATTCGTTTTTAGTTCTTGTGTTATTTTTCTGAATAGAATCATATATTTATAGGAGATATGGATGTTGTTTCAAAAGTTTGCAACCTTTGATGAAACAACACCATTTCACCATAAAACACAATGTTTCATATATGACACTATTTCATGAAAAGATATGAGAATTGAATTCAAAATTCAAACAAAACAATAACTAAAAATGCTATTTAACTCTTTTGTCATTTTGGAACTAATATTGCAAAACAATTTCCAACAATCCCCCACTAGTTCTAATAATGACAAAATCATTCCAGATAGTGAAATATAAAAAGGTGTTAATACAGTTAGGTATCTTTCGATTTTAAACTTAACCTTAGTGAGGATAACACAAAGTTTAATCGGAATGTTTGGTAGCAAAGCTTTTAAACCATTAATCCATGGGATCAGACCGGCGTTACCTTACACACACTCTTTAAAGGTTCTTCCTTTACATATCTCGCTTAGCACTTATTTATGGCCATATGCTATCCTTTTCATGAATTTTTCATGAGAGAAACTCCAACTCTCACTTTGAGACGACACCATCTCAAAATTCACATAGGTGAGGTTCATATAGCATCCTTTCCAATAGATACTCTTCTTCGTTAATGAACTTCATTAAGAGGTTTTGGAAACCTCAACCCTCAATTCAACACAGTCAACCTTATTTCCCAAATTCTTGACTTACATCCAATTCAACGACTTGTTGTTACCCATTGAATCTTGAAGTTAATGTTTTGTTAACATAAGATTGGGTTGTTGCCGCTGTCGGAACTTTTATTTAAGGAGTTTCAACCCCATTCCTCTCGAGGTTGTTCGTACTAAGTCTCTGGCCAGTGGCTTAGTAAACGGATCTGCTAAGTTATAGCATGTTCGTATGTAGGTGAGTGAAATGATTCCATCCTTAATCAATTTTCTTACGAACGAATGTCTAAGTCCTATATGTCTAGACTTTCCATTATACACTTCGCTGAATGCTCTTGCTAATGTGGCTTGGCTATCGCAATGTATCATCACTTTTGAGACATTGTCTTTAGCCAACGGAACTTCCAACAGAAGATCCCTCAACCATTCCGCTTCTTGACCGGCGGAAGCGAGAGCCACGAACTCTGATTCCATGGTCGAAAGTGTAATGCATGTTTGTTTCTTGCTCTTCCAAGAAATTGCTCCGCCAGCAAGTGTAAATATCCATCCAGTTGTAGATTTATGGTCTCCAATATTAGATATCCAACTCGCATCAGTGTATCCTTCTAATATGGCAGGGAACCTTCCATAGTGAAGACCAAGGTCCTTGGTTTTCAGTAGATAGCCAAAAATCCTTGTAATTGCCTTCCAATGTTCATTACTTGGATTACTAGTAAATCGACTCATTTTACTGACTGCAAATGATATGTCGGGTCTGGTACATTGCATTAGGTACATTAGACACCCTATTGCACTTGCATATTCCAATTGAGCCACTGATCTTCCATTATTCTTTTGAAGTTTGTTGGCATGATCAAATGGAGTGGTTACTTCCTTGAAGTTTAGATGTTTAAACTTATCAAGCATTTTCTCAATATAGTGGGTTTGACTAAGTTCATAACCCCCACTATTTCGCTTAACCTTGATCCCTAAAATTGTGTCAACAAGTCCAAGATCTTTCATCTTGAAAGTGGATGTTAGAAACTTCTTTGTTTCTAAGATTCCTTTTAAATCATTACTAATGATCAACATATCGTCGACATAGAGACAAAGGAATATTACAGTGGTTTTGCACGTCTTTGTGTATAAACACTTGTCACAAGAATTAGGAATAAATCCATTTGAGAGTATTACAGAGTCAAATTTTTGATGCCACTGTTTTGGTGCTTATTTTAGTCCGTATAAGGATTTGACAAGTTTACACACCTTTTGTTCATTTCCAGGAAGCAGGTAGCCTTCCGGTTGTTCCATGTAGATTTCCTCATCGAGATCTCCATTTAGGAACGTTGTTTTAACATCCATCTGATGGATTATAAGATCATTCAAAGATGCTAAAGCAAACAACAATCTAATAGTAGTTGTTCTTGCTACTGGTGCGTATGTGTCGAAGTAATCTATGCCTTCTTTCTGTCTAAATCCTTTTGCCACTAATCTGGTTTTATAAGTGTTTAGAGTACCATCGCTATGGTATTTCTTCTTAAACACCCACTTGCATCCAATGGGCCTTGATCCCTTAGGTAAGTCAACAAGTTCCCAAGTGTGGTTTGATACAATTGAATCCATTTCATCTTGGATAGCATCTTTCCAAAAAGTGGAGTCCCTTGAAGTTATTGCTTCCTTATAAGTTTTTGGATCATCTTCAACTTGAAGAATAATCGGAATGCGTTGAACAAAGTTCTTACAATTTCCCTCAACAAGATAAAAGGAAATAGATTGAGAATCAATCTCATCTGGTCCTAGATTCTTTGTTTTCCGAATTCTCTTGCTTATCCTAGGCTCGGGTTGTGGTTCAATGATTATAGGAGTGCCTTCAATTTGTATTTCTACAATCCGAGAAGAGTTATCTTCATGAGATTCTTTATTAGTGGCCGACTCCGATCCTTTATCCTTTGTGATAAGGTTTTCAAAGAATTCTACATCCCGGGATTCAACAATTACATTAGATTCTAGATTTAAGAGTCTATATGCTTTACTGTGTTGTGCATATCCTACAAAAGCACATCTTATTCCTCGAGGACCCAACTTGGTTCTTTTAGGGTCCATGTTTTTGTAGTATGCCACACACCCCCACACTTTAAAGTAACCGATATTTGGCGCTCTGCCTTTCCATGACTCATATGGAGATATACCAGTTTTCTTTAACGGAATTGTATTGATTATATGACAGGCGGACAATAATGCCTCACCCCACAAGTTAAGGGGTAATTTAGAATGCATCAACATGGCATTCATCATCTCTTGATATGTTCGATTCTTTCTTTCTGCCATGCCATTTTGTTGCGGTGTTCGTGGTGCCGAACATTCATGTATTATACCGTGCTTTTCACAGAATGCATCAAATTCAATTTAAAAGTATTCGCCGCCCCTATCACTTCTAAGGACCTTTATACTTTTATTTAATTGATTTTCGACTTCTGTTTTATAAGTCTTAAAGGCATTAAATGCATCATCTTTATGCTTTAAGAGATATACATGAGTGTATCTAGAGGAATCGTCTATGAATGTAATAAAGTATCTATTCCCTCCACGTGTCAACATGCCATTAAATTCGCACAAATCTGAGTGCACAAGATCAAGTAATTTCGTTTTCCTTTCAACACTTTTGAAAGGCTTCTTAATCATTTTTGATTCAACATATAATTCATATTTTTGAAATCCTTTATATTACATGAAATTAGTCCAGATTTAATTAGTCTCTTCATAGAACTAATACCACAATGTGCTAATCTATTATGCCATAAAGAAACGGAATCAAGCATGTAAGCGGAATTAGAAATTTCATTAATAATGTTATCATTAGTACATAGTTTGATCATTCCCTCTGCGGAATATCCTTTTCCAATGAATACACCATTACAGGTCAAAATAAGTTTGCCCGATTCATATACAGATTTAATACCCGGTTTTCCCAATAAATCCCCACTAACAAGATTCCTATTCATGTCTGGAACATGAAGCACATTTACAAGGGTAACTTTCTTTCCAGAAGTGAAGTTAAGTTCGACCGAACCGGTTCCAACAACTTTAGAGCGGACTTCATTTCCCATTTGTACCTCTTGTCCATCAATTGCTTCAGAATAGGTTTTGAATGCAGCCTTGTCATAAGTAACATGCACCGTAGCACAAGTGTCATACCACCAACCTTGAACTTTTCCTTTGATTGCCATAATTTCGCTCACTGTAGCAATTATGTCATCATCTGATCGAATTGCATTGATCTCATTTTTTGCTTTATTTTGTCTGCAATCTCGAGCATAGTGTCCAGGTTTACCGCATACGAAACATCCGTTCTTTGGACCTTTATGACCGCCAGAGTTCTTGAACTTGTTATGTTCTTTCTTTGGTCCAAGATGACTCTTCATGCCATCATGTCTCTTCTTTCCCTTGTTGGTCACAGCGTTTGTTTTGAAATGAGTAGGGGGTTCTGATTTCTCCCTCTCCTTCGATTCCTCCTCGATTCGAAGATGTTTCTGAATTTTCTCCAAGGAGAAGTCCTCGGAACTGTGCAACAATTTCTTTCGGTAGCCTTTCCATGAAGGTGGTAATTTTGCAATAATTGCACCGACTTGGAAGGTCTCAGGGATGTCTATTTTTACTGCCTTTATTTTATTGACCAGAACTTGCAATTCATGCACTTGGGGAAGAATGGGCTTAGAATCTAAGAATTTAAAATCGAAATATTTAGATATTAAGAACTTCTTCGTACCTTCCTCTTCAGCCTTGAACTTGAATTCTAGTGCCTTCCATATTTCTGTTGCCGATGGATTGTCTGTGTAAAGGTCGTAGAGACGATCAGATAAAGTATTCAGAATGTGTCCACGGCAAAGCAGTTCGTCCTCCTTGCGTTTCTTGCGCTCCTTCTTGAGTTCTTCCGAATCATTTTCTGTTGGTTCAGGTATTGGTTGTAGGTCGGGATCAAGAACATATTGAACCTTTAGGGCAGTCAATAGGAATGTCATCTTGTCTTGCCATCTTGTGTAATTTGTTCCATCAAATCGATCTAACTTGACAAGATCCTGGTTCATCACTTTGATGCTTGAAACAGCAGCGTCTGAAGCCATTATGTTACTAATACTTTTAAGATTGTTAGAAAATTCGGTAAAATTAAATGGATCCAGGACTGAATCGTGATTGAGAATCACTTTCCTTAAAAGTATTTCAAGCACTCTTTTATTATGTCTTAGAGTTGGAAAATGCAAGAACACTCAGGATAATGTCAGCCTTATTTCGAGTCTGCACAAGACAAGTGAAGAACCCGAAATGCAAGGAAGGTTTTCTGGAATTTGGAAGAGAAATTCGTTTTTAGTTCTTGTGTTATTTTTCTGAATAGAATCATATATTTATAGGAGATATGGATGTTGTTTCAAAAGTTTGCAACCTTTGATGAAACAACACCATTTCACCATAAAACACAATGTTTCATATATGACACTATTTCATGAAAAGATATGAGAATTGAATTCAAAATTCAAACAAAACAATAACTAAAAATGCTATTTAACTCTTTTGTCATTTTGGAACTAATATTGCAAAACAATTTCCAACAAAAAATCCACGATCAACTAATATATATATATATATATATATATATATATATATATATATATATATATATATATATATATATATATATATATATATATATATATATATATATATTAGGAAGCTTGACAAGGGTTCTTGAAGGGAGAAAGTCGATAATTTAACACAAAAGTTGAGAGTACACTTTGCTAAGTTATGAGAAGTTGTTGTTCAACCTAGGATACTGGAGTTGAAGCTTTTAAACAACAATTTTTATGTCTAATTCTTTGAATTCTCTATCATTTACTATGAACAGTTAACTTTTTAATTGTTAGGGAAACTAAAAAATATTGCAAAAATTTATGTAGTTTTATTTGACAGTGTTTATCTGAATGAATTATTTGTTTAGCTAATCTCCATGCTTAATGTTTTTTATTGCTTGACTGACATTAAATATATATAAGGTTTACTATTCGAAACAAAAGTTAAACAAAAGTTAAATGTTTGAGATTAGATTTTTTTTCCTTCATACTTGATTGTTTTATTTCCCTGCTTTCTTATATTTTATTTGTATTTTACTTTAGAGAATGACCATTTTTCATTGTGTTACAGATAAAAGGCATAGGGTTGTGAAAGTGAGGGAAGAAAAAACAAAAGAAAAGCAAGAAATCAGCATCCATAACGGGCAGGACGTCACCATCCATGATGCCCGTCATGGTCCCCGAAGGAAGAAAGACCTCAACAAAGTAGAATCCATGACGAGCAAGCCGTCATCTTTCATGACGCCCGTCATGGACCTAGAATCTGAAATTCCAAGTCATGACGGGCGGGCCGTCATCAAAGATGACGCACAGACCCCACATTCCAACAGTTTTTATGGTAGTTTCCAACACGCCCTCTTGCCATTTTGTACGACTTAAAGTGTATTCAAGAGAGCGTCAAAGGAGGTTGAACCTTAACATGAGTGAGATTGTTAATAAGGAAGTGATGAAACTCTTAGATGTTAATGTGATATACTTGTTAGCTCATAATTTCGATGCCCACTGTAGAATTACCAAAAGGGAAATCCTATGAAGAGATGTTTCGACCTCGAAAAGATGTTTCGACCGTATATGGTATTCAAGAGATCCAGTCAAAAGTCCCTGGGTAATAAGGGTCAGCGTGCAGTAAGGACTTAGAAATATTTCTTCAAATGGTTGAAGGCGGTTTTCCATTGGAGATTCAAAATTCAAATAAAGGAGAGAACTTTGCTCTTGTCTGAAACTGGTGAAGGTACACGTGGGGCATAATAGATAGTTGCATCCATGCAAAGTGCCATGTTTCTCGACGTGATTGAAGGGCCGTTAGAAACGGTTATTTCGATTGAGTAAAAATAAAGGGTCTTAGTGTTAGGATCAAGTGTGTGTCAAAGTGTGTACAGAGTCTGTAAATTTTACCAAGTACCCGTGTGAAGAGGAACTGTAAATTAAGAAATGTACGTTTGTTTACACCATTGTCAGTTATTTTGAAGCAATACAATTTACCTTTACTTTTCAAGAAATACATCATTTTACTTCTTTACTTCAAACAATCTTAATACTTCTTCATTTCGAACATTTGCCTTTGCTACTCAGTTATCATCAGTTTCTTTTACAATTTTTTTTCTCTTTAATTCATATTAGTCTTTTATTGTCTAAGTTCTTATCATCAGTTCCATAGACATTGTCGAAGTGTTCATAGTTACTAGAATTCACTTTAAAAACAATTAGCACATGTCCTAAGATCAATCTGATCGATCACATGAGTAACCAAATTTAGTAATTTGGAAGATCAACGGTTGTTTATCAAATTTCACGGTAAATAATACCCAATCTTAGACAGCAAGTGGGTTAGTCTCATTCAAGTAGTACCTAATAAGGGAGAGATTATTGTACTAAATAATGAGAAGGGTGAATTTGTATCTACGGGGACAATAACTAGGTGGTGTGTATGTTCATTGACTACATAAAGTTGAATAAATCCACGAGGAATTACCATTTTCAACTCTCATTCATTTACCAAATGTTTGAGCGTTAAGCTAAGCACTCCAATTTTTGTTATCTTGATGGTTATTCAAGATTATTCAAAATCCCCATTCATCTTAGTGATCAAGCTAAAACAACCTTCACTTTCCCCTATGGTACATTTTCCTATTGGCGAATGCCATTTGGATTGTGTAATGCACCAACAACTTTTCAATGGTGCATGATGTCAATTTTCTGGAAGATATCATGGAAGTCTTTAAGGATGACTTTTTGGTTTATGGGTCAAGCTTCGATGATTGTTTAGCCAACTTAGAAAGAGTGCTTGAAAGATGTGTAAAAGTCAATCTCGTGCTAAAATAGGAGAAATGGTACTTCATGGTGAAGGAGGGCACATTCCTTGGATATTTAGTGTCTGAAAGAGGAATAGGGGTTGATAGGGATAAAATATAAGTCATAGAGAAGTTGACACCTCCCACCACTATGAAAGAGGTCTTAATTTTCCTAGGACATGCCAAATTTTACCGCCAATTTATTTAAGACTTCTCTAAAAAATTCCATGCCCCTAACAGGGTTGTTGATGAAAGATGTCGAATTTATTTTCAATGAAGAGTGCTTGTGTCCTTCTTAACATTGAAAAAAAGCACTCATCTATGGACTTATTATGCAACCTCATGATTTGAGTATACCCTTTTGAGATCATGTGTGACGCCAACGAATACGCAGTAGGCGTGGTGTTAGGACAAAAGAAGGACAAGAAAATGAATGCCATATATTTTTCTAGTAGGAAACTAGATGTGGCACAAATCAATTATGCAACCACAGAGAAATAAATTTTGATTGTGGTTTATGCTATTGACAAGTCCAGTTCCTACTTGGCAGGTTCAAAAATAACTGTCTATAGTGACCATGCGGCCATTAGATACCTCTTAAGAAAAAGAGGATGCAAATCCAAGACTCGTCAAATGGATTCTATTGTTACATGAATTTGACATTGGACTAAAAGATAAGTAAGGGATGGAAAATGTGGTTGCAGACCTTTTTTCTAGATTAACTGATATTAGGAATGAAGAGTTTTCCTTTGACGACTCTTTTCCGGATGATAAGCCGTTTATGTTAATTCGTAAAGAGACACCATAGATGTTATCTTTATCAACTACCTTGCTGCCAGAGTTTTACCTTCGGATATGAATTACCAACGCAAGAAAAGGTTATTTTTAGATCTTCGGAATTACTATTGGGATGAGCCTCTTCTTTTTAAGAGAGGTGTCAATAGAACTTTCCGGAGGTGTATAACGAAGGAAGATTTTGAAACTGTGAGCAATCGTTGTCATGCTTCTGCTTATGGAGGACACAAGAGCACTGATAAAATTATGGCAAAAATTCTCGAAGATGACCTTTATTGGGCCAAAGTCTTTAAGGATATGTATTCGTTTATAAAGAGGTGTGGTTGGTGCCAACATACTATAAACATCTCCAAGATGAATGATATTCCTCTTAACAATATCCTAGAAGTTGGGATCTTTGACATTTTGGGGATTGATTTTATAGTATATCTCAGGAATTTTCTCATCGATTGTTTAGCATAATCTCTATGGTCGGTCCTATATCAGATGTTGGCCTTTTTACTCTGAATGGTCTTGCGCACCAGAAGGTTAACTTTTGCATCTTATCTTTGATATATATATATATATATATATATATATATATATATATATATATATATATATATATATATATATATATATATATATATATATATATATATATATATGTGTGTGTGTGTGTGTGTGTGTGTGTGTGTGTGTGTGTGTGTGTGTGTGTGTGTGTGTGTGTGTGTGTGTGTGTGTGTGTGTGTGTGTGTGTGTTTAAAGCTCTTAATTTTTGTTCACGTGCGCATGATTCATTTCCCTATGTGCATGTAGGGAGAATTTGAAATACTTTCGATATCGATAATAAGTCTCGTTGGCGATGATGGTTATCACTGTCGTGCAAAGGCAATGTGTTCTGTTTCATGAATCGATGATAAGGGAATTATATATGAAATTACTTCTGTCAACTTCCTCATAACAGTCTCCCCTACTAAAGTAAGTCGATCATAAATTTCAATCAAAATGGTCGCACTCATTTGTTTAAATTAACAATCTTTATCTTTTGGTTTATTAGATTATTACAACCTATTTCAACACAGACACCGCTAAGACAAGCACTTGTTTTTTTTATTTTTACGAAAAAAATTGCACTACAGTCAAACTAATTAATCACGATTATATATTTATGGAGTGATAGGGTTAAAATCCCAGCTCCAACAATTTTCTACTTTTTCGTTACAATGAGTGTTGTCCTTATAATATGATATATAAATTAAAATTAAAATACTTATCACCACGGTTGTTAATGTCAACCATTATGAAAGTCATTACATTTCATCATGGTTTAAGAATACGACCATGGTGAAATTATTTACCCATATATAAGAGAATTAGCTTTAGCTTCTTGACAGTATCGTCGTATCTCCTACAACAAAACTCTAGCACACATTTTCTCTCTTCTTCGTCGTCATTAGATCTCGCTTCATGCATAAAGGTATTTTTCTTCTTCCTTGTTCTCTCGTCTTTGTGTATGTTGTTATGTTTCACATGATTTTCTTCTTGTTCGAGAGTTTATGGTTTTTTTTTGTATGTTGTTGTATGTTGTTGCTGTATGTTGTTGTTGTATGTTGTTGTATGTTGTTGTTGTTGTTGTATGTTATTTTGAAAAAGGTTTTATCTTCTTGTTCATATTTGAGATCCTTCTCTCAAATTTCAGATCCTTCTTTTAACATGAATAGTGGAAACAACAAACTTATCCACGAGATTGAGGTTACAAAAGGGGTTATTGATATGGTGAAGTTATGGTTGAACAAAGACAATGAAGTTGAAGTTGTTAGAGATCACATTAGTATTGTTGAACCGTCTGGTGGAATAGACTATAAGAAGATTCTTTTCAAGAATCTTAACCCTAAAAAGATGAGGAAGGTATATGCTATTATGAATGATCCAATGAATTTGGGATGTAACTGATTTTGAATCAGATTCCAAATTAGATGAAGGCCTTGAGAACTGCATGAATTTAATTGGGCATGAAGATTGAAGACCTTGTTGTGTTTCACATGATTTGTTGTTGATAAATTTTTGAATGTTGATAAAAAAATTGGATTACAATGTAGTGATAGTTTATGTTAACATGCTGTTTTTTTACAAGTTTGCGGTTTTCTCCTCAGTTTCATTTTACAAGTTTTTCTTAATTTTACAGGAACAATTAGTTATCAAGTTCTCCAAATCTATGTTAATTAAAATTTGTTAGTTTGTGTTATTAGTGAGTTTGTTATATAATATGTGATTGATTATTTCACTAACCCCTCATTGGACTTGAATTAATTTATATTGATGTCTGAGATAATAATTTGAAACATTAAATTATCTTGAAAAACAACTTAGACGATCCAATGTTTTTCGAATTGCATGCATCTTGTAATTCATGATATCCTTTTTAACCCATAGAATTTGATTCAATGCCATAAATTCCTCAAAACAATGATGATAAATGGATGCCAATTTGAGGCTTTCACACAAAATTTGATGTTTGCAAAATATACTTGAAAAAAATAGGAAATCAAATTTTATGTGAAAGGCTTAGAAGACAAGAAAAAAAAGGAACCAAACAAAGGCAGCTGTTGCACCCCAAAATTTGACTTTGGCTTTGTTGACCACATCTTGATTAATCTCGTTGTCTCGTATTCATCTCAATTTCTTAAACTTCGCGTGACAACTGGTTTGATTAGGTTTTGTGTGTTTTCGTTGCTTACCGTGTTGTATTTCGTTGTTTTAGCAAAACCTGGCCGATATCGTTGCCTCGTATTTATCTCGCTTATCTCTGTTGTGCGTGGCATCGCTTCGATTAGGTTTTGTGCGTTTTTATCTATTTAATTGTTTGTTTGTCGGTATTTTGATTGTATTTCGAATATATTAGAGTTTTCGTATTGTCCGATTATTTGTGATTGTGTTTGTCAGCGTTTTCATGATGTCGTGTTGATTTTATTATTGCCTAGGGTTGTTTATTTAATTACGTGTTGTGCCGTGTGATTTAATCGAGTCTGTTTGAGTCGTGTTGTTGATTTTACTGGTTTACCGGTTTACTGGTTTATTGGTTTTATCAATTTGTCTGTTTTGCTGTGCAAATTGTCATCATTTTTATCGCGTTCGTGTCGCTCGATTTTATCGTATTTTAATCGTGTGTCGTTTAATATTATTTGTGCTTAATATTAATTGTGTTTAGTTGTTAATTAGTTTATTTAATTAGGATTAATATTATATTAGTTTATTATTATTATTATATAATATATAAATATATATTATTAATTTATGTTAGATATTTTTTAGGTTTCTTATTGTTTAAGTAATCTAAATATATATTATTAATTTATGTTAGATATTTTTTAGGTTTCTTATTGTTTAAGTAATCTAAATATATATTATTAATTTATGTTAGATATTTTTTAGGTTTCTTATTGTTTAGGTAATCTAAATATATATATATATAGATAGATGTGGTTAGTAAGAAAAAAGGAAGAGGGTGGATCAGTAAGGAAAAAACGTGTGGTGAGAGAAACAGAGAATTGAAAAGAAATATTTTTCCAAAAGCATTACCGTATTTCACTTGTTCTTCATTTTCGGTAACCCAAAATCGTCCCGATTATTCACCGAAACACAAAACCGATTTCATATCTTTGAAGTTCGTTGAGTCCAGGTCACAAATATCCAAGGTTCATTTCATTCCGGCGTCGTTTCACCGATCAAAAGCGACGTTGAAGTCAGGTACTCACGAAGGCAGCCAGCACTGCGTCGGTGACGGTTTCCAGCTTTCGGTCGATCATTTGGACGATCAGAAGTTCATCCTCTTCACACAAGGTAATATTCTTCACTTATCTCTGAAATCGGCAAAGTTCCGGCTTGCCGACATGTGTTTTAATATATTATTTATCTATATATATATATATATATATATATATATATATATATATATATATATATATATATATATATATATATATATATATATATATATATATATATATATTATTTTTGTCTATTATATATTATTTGTCTAAATGTACATATATATTATTTTGTCTACTATATATTTATTGTCTAAAATATAAATATATATATATATATATATATATATATATATATAATATATATAATATATATATATATATATATATATATATATATATTATATATATTATATATATATATATATATATATATATATATATATATATATATATATATATATATATATATATATATATATATATATATATATATATATATATATATATATATATATATATATATATATATATATATATATATATATATTACTTTTGTTTACTAAATATTGTTTATCTTTTATTATTATTTTGCATATATGTTTTATTTAAATGTTAGTTAAATTAATTATTTGTTTAAATGTTTATTTTAATTAAATGTTTATTTATATCAAATGTTTATTTTGTCTAAAGTAAATGTTTATATTGTTTTTTCATATTTGTTTCTGTTGTTACTAACCGTTTCGTTTCAGTTTCAGCTCGATTAACTCCACTAACTATTCGTAATACTAACTATTCATAGCTAACTGTGTTGTAATAATTTACTTTCTCTCATTTTTTTATGTTCTGTATTATGTGTTTAATCGTATTGTTCACGTTTTATGTTAAAAAATCGAAAAATCCAAAAAACATGGATTTTGGACGGAGAAGTGTGAAAAAGTACAATCTCATCAATCCAAAGATAGATGAACTAAAGAAACTGGTTTCTTCGATCGCAGATCCTATTGGTTTCAGAGACAGAGTATGGGGCACTTATATCTTTATTGACACTTAGGATGGAAAAAGGGTTATTGCAGACATTAGTACAGTTCTATGATCCAGTCTATCACTGTTTCACATTCCCAGACTATCAACTCATGCCTACATTGGAAGAGTATGCCCAGTTGCTTCACATCCCAGTTGCTGATACAGTACCTTTCTCTGGTTCAGAAAAGTTACCCGAGCACAGTTCTCTTGCAAAAGTGTTGTACATGTTGTGCCACTTCAGTGTATCCAGAGTGGATAGCAAATATTGTGCCAGTTCCTAAGAAGGACGGGAAGGTACGAATGTGTGTCGACTACCGTGACTTAAATAGAGCAAGCCCAAAGGATGATTTCCCCCTGCCTCACATTGACATGTTGGTAGACAATACAGCAAAGTTTAACATATTCTCCTTCATGGACGGATTCTCCGGGTATAACCAGATCAAAATGGCTCCCGAAGACATGGAAAAAACTACATTCATAACACCATGGGGAACATTCTGTTATCAAGTGATGCCGTTTGGGTTGAAGAACGCAGGTGCTACTTACCAGCGAGCCATGACAACGCTCTTTCACGACATGATGCACAAAGAGATTGAAGTTTATGTGGATGACATGATCGCGAAGTCTCGTTCAGAAGAAGGTCACTTAGTAGATCTATTGAAGTTGTTTCAACGATTGAGGAAGTTCCGTCTTCGCCTCAATCCGAACAAATGCACATTTGGCGTCAGGTCAGGTAAACTCTTGGGCTTCATTGTCACCCAAAAAGGCATTGAAGTTGATCCAGATAAAGTAAAAGCTATCCAAGAGATGCCCGCACCAAAAACAGAAAGGCAAGTGAGAGGTTTTCTAGGACGATTGAATTACATGTCCCGGTTTATTTCTCACATGACTGCCACTTGTGAACCTATCTTCAAATTGCTGAGAAAGAGTCAGAATTGTGTTTGGACAGAGGATTGTCAGAAAGCATTTGACAGTATCAAAGAGTACCTCATGGAGCCTCCTATCTTGTTACCACCTGTTGCTGGAAGACTGTTGGTTATGTATTTGACAGTGCTTGAGAATTCTATGGGCTGTATTCTGGGTCAACAAGACAAAACTGGAAAGAAAGAGCATGTCATTTACTACTTAAGCAAGAAATTTACTGACTGTGAATCACGATACTCCTTACTCGAGAAGACATGTTGTGCATTGGCTTGGGCTGCTAAGAGATTGAGGCAGTATATGTTAAGTCACACCACTTGGTTGATATCCAAAATGGATCCAATCAAGTACATTTTTGAGAAGCCTGCACTCACTGGTAAGATTGCCAGATGGCAGATGCTGTTATCAGAATACGACATTGAGTATCATACCCAGAAAGCTATCAAGAGCAGTGTGTTGGCTGAGTACCTTGCTCACCAACCCGTTGAAGATCACGATGATAATGAGGATGAGTTTCCTGATGAAGATGTCATGTTCCTAAAATCCAGAGATTGTAAAGAGCCACTTCCTGAAGAAGGACCTGAACCAGATTCTCAATGGGGTTTAGTATTTTATGGAGCTTCTAACGTTTATGGACATGGAGCAGGTGCAGTCATTATCACTCCAGAAGGTTCTCATATTCCTTTCACGGCAAGAATTTGCTTTGAATGTACAAACAACATTGCTGAATATGAAGCCTGTATCATGGGTCTTGAAGAAGCCATTGACCTCCGCATCAAAAATCTTACTGTTTATGGTGACTCAGCGTTAGTTATCAATCAGATCAAAGGAGAATGGGAAACACGCCACCCTGGCTTGATCCCATACAAAGACTATGCAAGAAGATTGTTGACTTTCTTCACCAAGGTTGAGTTGCATCACATTCCTCGGGATGAGAATCAGATGGCGGATGCTCTAGCTACGTTGTCTTCAATGTATCAAGTGGGTTTTCCAAACGAAGTACCCAGAATTGTGATCAAGCGACTTGATAGACCAGCACATGTGTTTACAGCTGAGGCCAGTTTTGATGATAAACCATGGTACCACGATATCAAGCATTTCCTTCAGACTCAGGAGTATCCTCTTGGAGCAACAGAAAAAGATAAAAAGACTTTGAGAAGATTGTCAGGCAGTTTCTTCCTTAATCAGAATGTGCTCTATAAGAGGAATTATGACATGGTCTTACTCAGATGTGTTGACAAAAAGGAAGTAGAAATGTTGATGAAAGAAGTTCACGAAGGGTCCTTTGGTACTCATGCAAACGGCCACTCTATGTCAAGAAAGATGTTGAGAGCTGGTTACTACTGGTTGACCATGGAATCAGATTGCTGCAAATTTGTAAAGAAGTGTCACAAATGTCAGATCTACGCTGATAAGGTTCATGTACCACCAACCTTTTTGAATGTGATTTCTGCTCCTTGGCCATTCTCAATGTGGGGCATTGACATGATCGGCATGATTGAACCCAAAGCTTCCAACGGACACCGTTTCATTCTTGTGGCAATTGATTACTTCACCAAATGGGTGGAAGCAGCTTCGTATGCAAAGGTGACAAAGCAAGTGGTGGTCAGATTCATCAAAAATAATCTCATTTGCCGATATGGCATTCCAAACAAGATCATCACTGACAATGGCTCCAATCTGCACAACAAAATGATGGATGAATTATGTGAAAGTTTCAGGATCGAGCATCACAACTCTTCTCCTTACCGTCCCAAGATGAATGGGGCAGTTGAAGCTGCAAATAAGAATATCAAGAAGATCATTCAAAAGATGGTTGTTACCTACAAAGATTGGCATGAAATGCTGCCTTTTGCACTACACGGATATAGAACATCAGTCCGTACTTCAACTGGGGCAACCCCATTTTCACTTGTATACGGTATGGAAGTTGTGTTACCGATAGAGGTTGAAATTCCATCAATGAGGATACTAATGGAAACTCAGTTGTCAGAGGCTGAATGGTGTCAAAGCAGATACGATCAGTTGAATTTGATTGAAGAAAAAAGAATGAATGCCTTGTGCCATGGACAGTTATATCAAAAGAGAATGAAACAGGTATTTGATAGGAAGGTTAAGCCGAGAGAATTCAAAGAGGGTGACCTTGTACTCAAGAAGATGATACTATTTCACAATGATTCTAGGGGCAAGTGGACTCCTAACTATGAAGGACCCTATGTTGTCAAGAAAGCCTTCTCAGGCGGTGCTTTAATTCTTACAAACATGGATGGTGAAGAGCTTCCACGTCCCGTGAATACAGATGCAGTCAAGAAATACTTCGCCTAAAAAATGAAAAGAACAGCTCGCTAAGTTGAAAACCCGAAAAGGCGGCTTAGGCAAAAATGAGCGTCTCGGTGGACTGAAAACCTGAAAGGGCGGTCCAAGCAGAAATTAGAGACATAAAAAAACAAGAGAATATTATCCCGGTAGATTGAAAACCCGAAAGGGCAATCTAGGCAAAAGTTAGGGATTTCAGGCAAGTAACTGCATAACAGAGATAAGATCATTGAAGTATCAGAATATTTTCAACAGTTCTCCAACTTTCTCAAGGCTGCAATACAGGTCAAAAGTGGAAGAGAGAATGATGTCATTGTAGTTCAACGTACCCTTTTTCCACGAAATTACCATTTTCCAATTTGTAAAGATCTATGGAATCACGCTGTTGGCTGATTACCATCCTATCAAATCAATTTGAGCCTTTCTATATTTCTTGGCACTCTTAATTTTCATTTCAATTTACGAAAGTTCTTTTACTTTGACAGATATGTTTTGAAACAAAAGTTTTGAATTAAAAACAGTTTTTGAAAAATATAAAGATTATTTGTTTTGATTTGTGGACATCAATAAAAGGATTGAGACATGTGGTCCCAGTAATTCTGAAATCATGTGATTCCAACTAGACATGTTCATATTACTATCCTTATATGTATATGATGAAAAAAATCTCCACAGGTGTCTTGGCAGTAATATTTCTCCAGCAGAGGTTGTGATTCTGGATATCCCCAGCTATGCTTCCTAGTTTTCCTCAAGAGATCATGCAAGAAATATTTCAAGAAGTTTCTTCCCTTCACTTGGGGCATGAAGACTCCCCAGTTAATTGATCATGAAGACTCCCCAGTTTAATTGATCATGAAGACTCCCCGGTTAATTGATCATGAAGACTTTGATCCAGGTTTTAAGTTACAGATTTGGCCTATGGGATTACTACAGGTATTTCCCCAGTAATTTATTAAGGCGGGATCAGCAATGTCCCCAGTAGAGGATGAGAAGGAAGATTTGATTTCCCTGAGCAGGAGTAATACAGAGGTCTCCATCCCTCAGCGAGTGAAGAAAGTTGATATTCAGAAACTACAGGGAATCTCCTGTTGTTCTCTGTCCATTCAATAGAAGGATATGTCTCCGCCTCAGTAATGTTTTGTAGTAAAAGAAGAGTGTGTTATGCATTTTAAGCAAATTCAAGAATTGCAGGATTTCTCCTGAATTCTCATTTATATTCAAAGGTCAGACATCACTGTTCCCCGGCAGAGTCTCCTAGAGGAAAGATCTCGTAACCAGATATCAGACACCATAATCCCCTGCAGAGTCTTCAGATACAGAAAGTCTCCATGATAAAAAGCAATAAAATCAAGTTCTTTTCTCATCTCCCCAATCAAACGATCAAAGCGAAAAAAGCAAAGCATTCACATAAACATAAGCAAAAAGGTTCCTGTGGAGTACCGCAGATGTAGAGGGTGCTAATACCTTCCCTTTGCATAACCAACCCCCGAACCCGTAACTCTAAAGGGATTTATCGTTATTTTTCCCTTCCTCTTTTTGGATAAAATAAAAGACGGTGGCGACTCTTGCATTTAAAATATTTTTCAAACGGGTTAAGTTCAATCAATACTTAATCTCGTGAAAAATCCCGCCGCGACAGAATGGCGACTCTGCTGGGGAATTGGTACAAGAGCACCATATCCAGGTTTCTTTAAAAGTCTGTCTCTGCTGAGGATTCCGTAGAAGAATGGAGATGCCTTCTACTTCAAAAATGCAGGAGATTCCCTGTGGTTCTTGAATTTGTGAGGTATATGAGGATTGGACCTTTCTGAGGACTCCTGCAACTTTGAGCTGGTAGCGTGCTTTCGTCTTTGAGTTTAGCACAGATTCCTTTTGATTCCACCTTCGTCTTTGAGTTGGTGAAGTACCTGCAACTTTGAGCTGCTAATATGCATTCATCTTTGAGTTAGCAAGATTTCTTTTGATTCCACCTTCGTCTTTGAGTTGGTGAAGTACCGTCATCTATGAGCTGGTAGTGTGCATTCATCTTTGAGCTTGCACAGGTTTCTTTTGATTCCATCTTCGTCTTTGAGTTGATGGAATGCCTTCATCTATGAGTTAGGTACACTTTATCCTGTTACCTTCATCTTTGAGCTGGTAACGTGCTTTCGTCTTTGAGTCAGCACAATTTTCTTATGTTTCCATCTTCGTCTTTGAGTTGATGGAGTACCTTCATCTATGATTTAGGTACATAGTGAGCCCTCATCTATGAGCTGGTAGTATGCATTCATCTTTGAGTTTGCACATTTTCCTGTGATTCCATCTTCGTCTTTGAGTTGATGGAGTACCTTCATCTATGAGAGGGTATATTTGATCCTTGTTGAACTGATAGTGTGCTTTCATCTTTGAGTCTGCACAGATAACTTCTGATTCCATCTCTGTCTTTGAGTTGATGGAGTACCTTCATCTATGAGTTAGGTACATTTTATCCTTCCACCGTCATCTTTGAGTCGGTAATGATAAACATCTCCAGGAGAATATGTTCTAAATTCTTTTAAACACCTTTGTCAATGAATCGGTGGTTGCCTTCAACTTTGAGTCGGCATTTCTCTGTCTACCTCATCAATGAGTTGGTAGTGTGCATTCAACTGTAAGTCTGCACAATGATCCTTAGATCTGATTCTTCATCTACACCATCATCAATGAGTTGGAATTTGATTTCCCTAGCAGTGTTATTATCAATCTTTTGAAGCTTGCCTTCAACTTTGAGTTGGCATGTCCTGTTTACCTCATCAATGAGTGGGTAGTGAGCTGTCAACCATGAGTTAACGCAGTTCGATTCTTATTATGCCCTTGTTATACCTTCATCCTTGAGTTGGTATTCATCTTTTCTGTTATCTCCATCTTTGAGTTGGTAATGTACTGTCACATCAGTACTCTTGTTATATTGATCTTTTCCCACTTTCATCTATGAGATAGTGATGTATCGTCAACATTGAGTCGATATCTCTTTTCCTCCTATTTTCCATCTATGAATAGGTAGTGAATCTTCCCCAGCTGAGTATTCTCAGTGTTTACCTTCATGCATTGAGTCGGTGTATGTCCTTCCCCAGTAGAGTTTGCACTCCTGTGTCTCTGTGTCTGTCTGTCTTTTGCATCATGCATACATGCATTTGCGGTCAAATTTTGTGGCGTTTGTCATATTTAATTACCTTACGCCATTCGATAGCCTCCGGCTATCTGGCCTAAGTTAATTAAATAAGGGCATCTGTCGCACCCCAAAATTTGACTTTGGCTTTGTTGACCACATCTTGATTAATCTCGTTGTCTTGTATTCATCTCAATTTCTTAAACTTCGCGTGGCAACTGGTTTGATTAGGTTTTGTGTGTTTTCGTTGCTTACCGTGTTGTATTTCGTTGTTTTAGCAAAACCTGGCCGATATCGTTGCCTCGTATTTATCTCGCTTATCTCTGTTGTGCGTGGCATCGCTTCGATTAGGTTTTGTGCGTTTTTATCTATTTAATTGTTTGTTTGTCGGTATTTTGACTGTATTTCGAATATATTAGAGTTTTCGTATTGTCCGATTATTTGTGATTGTGTTTGTCAGCGTTTTCGTGATGTCGTGTTGATTTTATTATTGCCTAGGGTTGTTTATTTAATTACGTGTTGTACCGTGTGATTTAATCGAGTCTGTTTGAGTCGTGTTGTTGATTTTACTGGTTTACCGGTTTACTGGTTTATTGGTTTTATCAATTTGTCTGTTTTGCTGTGCAAATTGTCATCATTTTTATCGCGTTCGTGTCGCTCGATTTTATCGTATTTTAATCGTGTGCCGTTTAATATTATTTGTGCTTAATATTAATTATGTTTAGTTGTTAATTAGTTTATTTAATTAGGATTAATATTATATTAGTTTATTATTATTATTATTATATAATATATAAATATATTATTAATTTATGTTAGATATTTTTTAGGTTTCTTATTGTTTAAGTAATCTAAATATATATTATTAATTTATGTTAGATATTTTTTAGGTTTCTTATTGTTTAAGTAATCTAAATATATATTATTAATTTATGTTAGATATTTTTTAGGTTTCTTATTGTTTAAGTAATCTAAATATATATATATATATATATATATATATATATATATATATATATATATATATATAGAGAGAGAGAGAGAGAGAGAGAGAGAGAGAGAGATGTGGTTAGTAAGAAAAAAGGAAGAGGGTGGATCAGTAAGGAAAAAACGTGTGGTGAGAGAAACAGAGAATTGAAAAGAAATATTTTTCCAAAAGCATTACCGTATTTCACTTGTTCTTCATTTTCGGTAACCCAAAATCGTCCCGATTATTCACCGAAACACAAAACCGATTTCATATCTTTGAAGTTCGTTGAGTCCAGGTCACAAATATCCAAGGTTCATTTCATTCCGGCGTCGTTTCACCGATCAAAAGCGACGTTGAAGTCAGGTACTCACGAAGGCAGCCAGCACTGCGTCGGTGA
Source organism: Lathyrus oleraceus (assembly GCF_024323335.1). Classification (NCBI taxonomy): domain Eukaryota; kingdom Viridiplantae; phylum Streptophyta; class Magnoliopsida; order Fabales; family Fabaceae; genus Lathyrus; species Lathyrus oleraceus. The sequence goes on along the minus strand of NC_066583.1, from coordinate 573,798,699 downwards.
CGGTTTCCAGCTTTCGGTCGATCATTTGGACGATCAGAAGTTCATCCTCTTCACACAAGGTAATATTCTTCACTTATCTCTGAAATCGGCAAAGTTCCGGCTTGCCGACATGTGTTTTAATATATTATTTATCTATCTATCTATCTATCTATATATATATATATATATATATATATATATATATATATATATATATATATATATATATATATATATATATATTATTTTTGTCTATTATATATTATTTGTCTAAATGTACATATATATATATATATATATATATTACTTTTGTTTACTAAATATTGTTTATCTTTTATTATTATTTTGCATATATGTTTTATTTAAATGTTAGTTAAATTAATTATTTGTTTAAATGTTTATTTTAATTAAATGTTTATTTATATCAAATGTTTATTTTGTCTAAAGTAAATATTTATATTGTTTTTTTATATTTGTTTCTGTTGTTACTAACCGTTTCGTTTCAGTTTCAGCTCGATTAACTCCACTAACTATTCGTAATACTAACTATTCATAGCTAACTGTGTTGTAATAATTTACTTTCTCTCATTTTTTTATGTTCTGTATTGTGTGTTTAATCGTATTGTTCACGTTTAATGTTAAAAAATCGAAAAATCCAAAAAACATGGATTTTGGACGGAGAAGTGTGAAAAAGTACAATCTCATCAATCCAAAGATAGATGAACTAAAGAAACTGGTTTCTTCGATCGCAGATCCTATTGGTTTCAGAGACAGATATGGGGCACTTATATCTTTATTGACACTTAGGATGGAAGAAGGGTTATTGCAGACATTAGTACAGTTCTATGATCCAGTCTATCACTGTTTCACATTCCCAGACTATCAACTCATGCCTACATTGGAAGAGTATGCCCAGTTGCTTCACATCCCAGTTGCTGATACAGTACCTTTCTCTGGTTCAGAAAAGTTACCCGAGCACAGTTCTCTTGCAAAAGTGTTGTACATGAAGAAGTCAGAATTCAAGAATAACTTCACCACCAAAGGAGGACTTCCAGGTTTCACTGCCAAGTTCTTAATGGGGAAGGTTTCTTATTTTGCCAGTCAAGGTTGTGATATTACTGTGGAGCATCTGTTCGCCTTGTTGATCTACGGTTTGTTACTATTTCCTAATATTGAAGGTTTTGTGGATTCATATGCTATACGTATCTTCCTAAGTGGTAATCCTGTTCCAACTTTGCTCGGAGACACCTATCATTCCATCCATTACCGTACTTTGAAAGGAGGAGGAACCATAGTCTGCTGTATACCGTTACTCTACAAATGGTTTGTCTCTCATCTTCCTAAGTCAGCTACTTTTTGGGATCGCAAGTCAGGACTTCAGTGGTCACAGAGGATTATGTCTCTTACCCAGTCAGATATTGCATGGTATAGTAGAGTTTTAGACGATGTGAAGATCATTGATAATTGTGGGGAGTTCCCCAATGTGCCCCTCATGAGCACAAAGGGAATCATTTCTTATAATCCAGTACTTGCTAGGAGACAACTCGGTTACCCTATGAAGGACAAGCCTCCTAACATTCTTTTAGAAGGTATTTTCTTGAGGGATAACGAGGAGGACCCTACCATGAAAGAGAGAGTAGTAAGAGCTTGGCATCGTGTTTGTCGCAAAGGGAGACTTGAATTGGGTAAGAAAGATTGTACCTTCTATGAGCCGTACCTCTAGTGGATCAGAGCCAGAGCTATACAGTTGAAAATGCCATACCCACATCATGATCCTATCAAACCCGCTCCGTTGAAGACCCCCTACCTTCCGCTAGATGACAAAGAAGAACTCCAAGCCACCTTGGAGAGAGTCGAGAAAGAGAGAGACGCTTGGAAGGATAAGGCCCAGGTGCTCGAAATGGAAAATGAAGAACTTCAGAGACAGTTAAAGGAGCAGAGTGGAGAAGATCGTGCAGGTAAACGTCTAAGGGTGCAAGAGGATTTATTTTCCTCAGGCACAACAGATTACTCCCAGATTCCACAGTCCTCAGGTGCATGGAAAGTTCTTGTAGACAGTTTGGTGAAGGAGAAAGCTTTTATGCAGAAGGCATATGAAGAAAGAATTGAGAGACTTGAAGGACAACTCCTACTTGTTTATGCTCGTCCTGATGACACATGTCTTTAAATGGTTTTCTTGGTTGTATTTTGGGTTGATAACTTTGTTTTGTTATCAAAAATGTTTGCAATTCTATCTTTTCCTTCACTTAGAGTTCCTTGGAAAAACATTCATTTTGCATATCCATGCATCATGTGCATACAGGTTGTCTGTCTTGGTCCAGTCTTCTAACAGTTGCTTCCCGCCAGCAGATCCATTTCAAGCTGACGCATAATTACAACACAAGAGCCAACTACAAAAGAAGAATGGAGATAACAGATAACGAGAACCGAGAATTGAAAGCTCAGGTTGACCGCCTTTCTGCTATGGTCGAGACATTGATAGCAAACCAAGCAGCCCAAGCTGCTCAACTTCAAACAGCACAAGCTCAGGTTGTCGAAGCACAAGATGCACAGATCCAGGCGCAAGCACAGGCAGCAGAGATGCGCAACCAAATGTTAACCGCCCGTCTACAAGCAGAGGAAGCCCAGGCTAGGGCTCAAGTTCATAATTCAGGACAGACTTCGGCACAGAATCAACCTCAAATTCAGAATCAGACAACAGCAGCACCCGTCACTACAGTCATCGCTTCAGAAATCAACGCTGTCCCAGTCACTTCTGTTACCATCACAGCATCCCGTCCTTGGGAAATACCCAGGGATCTTAATCAAGATAGATATCAACAAGAGTTCGTTCCACCAAATGCTCCTGTCTTCACTAATGTGCCTCCCGTTGTTCACTATACTCCTCACCTAGGAGAACCTGTCTATCACGGCCCTACCCCAAGTGAGGATCCTGGTCTCAATGATAGAATGGATGAATTCCAGGATCAGTTTGCGGAATTACAAAAAGAGATAAAAGCTCTTCGAGGGAAAGACAGAATGGCGACTGGAGTAGTTATGAAGAACTGGACCGCAGTTGACATCCCACATTGTGTCCACATATCAAAGTAATTAAGCTTTTCAGTTTTCAAAAATCTTCCGCTTTAGCCCAAAGCGCGAAGCATTAATTTTGTAAAATGGGCACTTTTGTCAAAAACGTACTATCCATGAAAAAGATCTTTTGTGTTCCTATACACTTGTGTCCTTTTATCTTTTCAACTTTTTCGGAAAATGGTAACACAAAAAAACCTTAAAAAGAACACATTTTTGCATGTCATGGTCAGTCCTCTAAAAACAATTGTTTGTACAGGGTACTTAAACCCGTTGAACACAATGACATCATGCCCTCTCCCAACTTTGAACATTCTGTATTCGAAGCTGAAGAGGAAGAGTGGGATGAGATTCCAGAAGAGGTCGCCCGCCAGCTTGAAAATGAAGAAGACACTATTCAGCCATACAAGGAACCTTTGGAAACAATCAACTTGGGTTCGGAAGAAAATGTGAAAGAAGTCAAAATTGGAGCATTGTTATCCCCACAGGTCAAGGAGAAATTGATCAGCCTGTTGAAAGAGTATGTAGATGTGTTTGCTTGGTCTTATCAAGATATGCCTGGTCTCGACACTGACATCGTAGAGCACAAGCTACCTTTGAAGCCAGAATGTCCACCGGTCAAACAGAAATTAAGAAGAACACATCCAGATATGGCCGTCAAAATTTAGGAAGAAGTTCTGAAGCAAATAGATGCTGGTTTTCTTGCCACTTCAGTGTATCCAGAGTGGATAGCAAATATTGTGCCAGTTCCTAAGAAGGACGGGAAGGTACGAATGTGTGTCGACTACCGTGACTTAAATAGAGCAAGCCCAAAGGATGATTTCCCCCTGCCTCACATTGACATGTTGGTAGACAATACAGCAAAGTTTAACATATTCTCCTTCATGGACGGATTCTCCGGGTATAACCAGATCAAAATGGCTCCCGAAGACATGGAAAAAACTACATTCATAACACCATGGGGAACATTCTGTTATCAAGTGATGCCGTTTGGGTTGAAGAACGCAGGTGCTACTTACCAGCGAGCCATGACAACGCTCTTTCACGACATGATGCACAAAGAGATTGAGGTTTATGTGGATGACATGATCGCGAAGTCTCGTTCAGAAGAAGGTCACTTAGTAGATCTATTGAAGCTGTTTCAACGATTGAGGAAGTTCCGTCTTCGCCTCAATCCTAACAAATGCACATTTGGCGTCAGGTCAGGTAAACTTTTGGGCTTCATTGTCAGCCAAAAAGGCATTGAAGTTGATCCAGATAAAGTAAAAGCTATCCAAGAGATTCCCGCACCAAAACAGAAAGGCAAGTGAGAGGTTTTCTAGGACGATTGAATTACATATCCCGGTTTATTTCTCACATGACTGCCACTTTTGAACCTATCTTCAAATTGCTGAGAAAGAGTCAGAATTATGTTTGGACAGAGGATTATCAGAAAGCATTTGACAGTATCAAAGAGTACCTCATGGAGCCTCCTATCTTGTTACCACCTGTTGCTGGAAGACCGTTGGTTATGTATTTGACAGTGCTTGAGAATTCTATGGGTTGTATTCTGGGTCAACAAGACGAAACTGGAAAGAAAGAGCATGCCATTTACTACTTAAGCAAGAAATTTACTGACTGTGAATCACGATACTCCTTACTCGAGAAGACATGTTGTGCATTGGCTTGGGCTGCTAAGAGATTGAGGCAGTATATGTTAAGTCACACCACTTGGTTGATATCCAAAATGGATCCAATCAAGTACATTTTTGAGAAGCCTGCACTCACTGGTAAGATTGCCAGATGGCAGATGCTGTTATCAGAATACGACATTGAGTATCATACCCAGAAAGCTATCAAGAGCAGTGTGTTGGCTGAGTACCTTGCTCACCAACCCGTTGAAGATCACGATGATAATGAGGATGAGTTTCCTGATGAAGATGTCATGTTCCTAAAATCCAGAGATTATAAAGAGCCACTTCCTGAAGAAGGACCTGAACCAGATTCTCAATGGGGTTTAGTATTTTATGGAGCTTCCAACGTTTATGGACATGGAGTAGGTGCAGTCATTATCACTCCAGAAGGTTCTCATATTCCTTTCACGGCAAGAATTTGCTTTGAATGTACAAACAACATTGTTGAATATGAAGCCTGTATCATGGGTCTTGAAGAAGCCATTGACCTCCGCATCAAAAATCTTACTGTTTATGGTGACTCAGCGTTAGTTATCAATCAGATCAAAGGAGAATGGGAAACACGCCACCCTGGCTTGATCCCATACAAAGACTATGCAAGAAGATTGTTGACTTTCTTCACCAAGGTTGAGTTGCATTACATTCCTCGGGATGAGAATCAGATGGCGGATGCTCTAGCTACGTTGTCTTCAATGTATCAAGTGGGTTTTCCAAACGAAGTACCCAGAATTGTGATCAAGCGACTTGATAGACCAACACATGTGTTTACAGCTGAGGCCAGTTTTGATGATAAACCATGGTACCACGATATCAAGCATTTCCTTCAGACTCAGGAGTATCCTCTTGGAGCAACAGAAAAAGATAAAAAGACTTTGAGAAGATTGTCAGGCAGTTTCTTCCTTAATCAGAATGTGCTCTATAAGAGGAATTATGACATGGTCTTACTCAGATGTGTTGACAAAAAGGAAGCAGAAATGTTGATGAAAGAAGTTCACGAAGGGTCCTTTGGTACTCATGCAAACGGCCACTCTATGTCAAGAAAGATGTTGAGAGCTGGTTACTACTGGTTGACCATGGAATCAGATTGCTGCAAATTTGTAAAGAAGTGTCACAAATGTCAGATCTACGCTGATAAGGTTCATGTACCACCAACCTTTTTGAATGTGATTTCTGCTCCTTGGCCATTCTCAATGTGGGGAATTGACATGATCGGCATGATTGAACCCAAAGCTTCCAACGGACACCGTTTCATTCTCGTGGCAATTGATTACTTCACCAAATGGGTGGAAGCAGCTTCGTATGCAAAGGTGACAAAGCAAGTGGTGGTCAGATTCATCAAAAATAATCTCATTTGCCGATATGGCATTCCAAACAAGATCATCACTGACAATGGCTCCAATCTGCACAACAAAATGATGGATGAATTATGTGAAAGTTTCAGGATCGAGCATCACAACTCTTCTCCTTACCGTCCCAAGATGAATGGGGCAGTTGAAGCTGCAAAAAAGAATATCAAGAAGATCATTCTAAAGATGGTTGTTACCTACAAAGATTGGCATGAAATGCTACCTTTTGCACTACACGGATATAGAACATCAGTCCGTACTTCAACTGGGGCAACCCCATTTTCACTTGTATACGGTATGGAAGTTGTGTTACCGATAGAGGTTGAAATTCCATCAATGAGGATACTAATGGAAACTCAGTTGTCAGAGGCTGAATGGTGTCAAAGCAGATACGATCAGTTGAATTTGATTGAAGAAAAAAGAATGACTGCCTTGTGCCATGGACAGTTATATCAAAAGAGAATGAAGCAGGCATTTGATAGGAAGGTTAAGCCGAGAGAATTCAAAGAGGGTGACCTTGTACTCAAGAAGATGATACTATTTCACAATGATTCTAGGGGCAAGTGGACTCCTAACTATGAAGGACCCTATGTTGTCAAGAAAGCCTTCTCAGGCGGTGCTTTAATTCTTACAAACATGGATGGTGAAGAGCTTCCACGTCCCGTGAATACAGATGCAGTCAAGAAATACTTCGCCTAAAAAATGAAAAGAACAGCTCGCTAAGTTGAAAACCCGAAAGGGCGGCTTAGGCAAAAATGAGCGTCTCGGTGGACTGAAAACCTGAAAGGGCGGTCCAAGCAGAAATTAGAGACATAAAAAAACAAAGAGAATATTATCCCGGTAGATTGAAAACCCGAAAGGGCAATCTAGGCAAAAGTTAGGGATTTCAGGCAAGTAACTGCATAACAGAGATAAGATCATTGAAGTATCAGAATATTTTCAACAGTTCTCCAACTTTCTCAAGGCTGCAATACAGGTCAAAAGTGGAAGAGAGAATGATGTCATTGTAGTTCAACGTACCCTTTTTCCACGAAATTACCATTTTCCAATTTGTAAAGATCTATGGAATCACGCTGTTGGCTGATTACCATCCTATCAAATCAATTTGAGCCTTTCTATATTTCTTGGCACTCTTAATTTTCATTTCAATTTACGAAAGTTCTTTTACTTTGACAGATATGTTTTGAAACAAAAGTTTTGAATTAAAAACAGTTTTTGAAAAATATAAAGATTATTTATTTTGATTTGTGGACATCAATAAAAGGATTGAGACATGTGGTCCCAGTAATTCTGAAATCATGTGATTCCAACTAGACATGTTCATATTACTATCCTTATATGTATATGATGAAAAAAATCTCCACAGGTGTCTTGGCAGTAATATTTCTCCAGCAGAGGTTGTGATTCTGGATATCCCCAGCTATGCTTCCTAGTTTTCCTCAAGAGATCATGCAAGAAATATTTCAAGAAGTTTCTTCCCTTCACTTGGGGCATGAAGACTCCCCAGTTAATTGATCATGAAGACTCCCCAGTTTAATTGATCATGAAGACTCCCCGGTTAATTGATCATGAAGACTTTGATCCAGGTTTTAAGTTACAGATTTGGCCTATGGGATTACTACAGGTATTTCCCCAGTTATTAAGGCGGGATCAGCAATGTCCCCAGCAAAGGATGAGAAGGAAGATTTGATTTCCCTGAGCAGGAGTAATACAGAGGTCTCCATCCCTCAGCGAGTGAAGAAAGTTGATATTCAGAAACTACAGGGAATCTCCTGTTGTTCTCTGTCCATTCAATAGAAGGATATGTCTCCGCCTCAGTAATGTTTTGTAGTAAAAGAAGAGTGTGTTATGCATTTTAAGCAAATTCAAGAATTGCAGGATTTCTCCTGAATTCTCATTTATATTCAAAGGTCAGACATCACTGTTCCCCGGCAGAGTCTCCTAGAGGAAAGATCTCGTAACTAGATATCAGACACCATAATCCTCTGCAGAGTCTTCAGATACAGAAAGTCTCCATGATAAAAAGCAATAAAATCAAGTTCTTTTCTCATCTCCCCAATCAAACGATCAAAGCGAAAAAAGCAAAGCATTCACATAAACATAAGCAAAAAGGTTCCTGTGGAGTACCGCAGATGTAGAGGGTGCTAATACCTTCCCTTTGCATAACCAACCCCCGAACCCGTAACTCTAAAGGGATTTATCGTTATTTTTCCCTTCCTCTTTTTGGATAAAATAAAAGACGGTGGCGACTCTTGCATTTAAAATATTTTTCAAACGGGTTAAGTTCAATCAATACCTAATCTCGTGAAAAATCCCGCCGCGACAGCAGCGACTGGTGTATCCTCCATACTCTTAACTCCATCAGAAAAGGATTTATTGGGGGAGGAGAGACCAGTTCCGCCTATATAAGGTATGTTATCGTTATCCTAAGTATAGAAAACTCGTCCCCCAACACTGATCTGGGTGAGTTAAAATCCCCCAAAGTTGTTATAGCCTTTTTCGGGAAATATGTTATAGGCATTCACCCTCATAACAATGATCATATGGTCATCACCTTAAGATGCGACGACTGGGAGATAAAAAGGGTATTGATTAATTAAGGAAACTCTGTAGACATCATCTACTGGCATGATTTTGAGAGGTTTAGCTTGGACTTAGCTAACCTCAAGCCCTTAAAAGGATTTTTGTTGGGATTTTTAGGTGAGTAACTGCATGTGTAAGGTTATATAACATTAAAGACTATGTTTGGAGACGAAGGAAACGCCAAGAAAATTAAGTTAAGGTATCTAGTTATTTATGCACCCTCCTCATAAACATGATTATAGGGCATCCCACCTTTAACGAACTAGGAGCCACTCTATATACATTATATCTCTGCATTAAATGCTCACTCCCATATGGGTGAGTCAGGGTTATCTAGGGAGAACATGAGATTGCTAGAAAATGTTATGTGGAAAGTCTAAAGTTGAAGAGGCCATGATCGTGAGCGTGAATGTTATTTACGTGAATGTGAAGGTGGAGCTCCATATCCATTTAAGAAAGCCACATCACGTAAAGGCATGACCACTCTAGACAAGTAGATAAAAAGGACATGGAGGTTGATTCTAAGTAAGATGGTGATTGATATGACATTAAGCCTCGGTTCATTTGTTTTAGTGTAGTTTCATCTTCCGTTTGTTTCACTTGGGTGAGTTGTGATCTCTACCGTTGTTAGGATAGTTTAAGGAAATTCTTTATTTATAAGAGAAACTACTTTCCATGTGTTGCCAAAGAAATACAAGTGTTTTTAATGAGGCACTCGCCTTATGATTTGAATTTGGATTATTGTCTTTTTACTTGAAAGGAGTTGGGGAGCAAAATGATATTATCTATATCGCCCTTTGAGGCTAGTAAACATGATGGATCCTCATGGAAGAGTCCTTGACACCCTTTGAGGCTAGTAAACATGGTGGATCCTCATGGAGGAATCTTTGCCTCCTTTTGAGACTATCAAATATGTTTATCCTTATGGAGGAGTCCTTGCCGCCCTTGGAGACCATCAAGTATGTTGGATCCTCATGGAGGAATCCTTGTCACTCTTTGAGGCTATTAAACATGTTGAATCCTCACGTATGAGTCCTTATCGCCCTTTGAGGCTATTAAACATGCAGGAGTCTTGCCATTGCAAATGAGTCCTTGTTTCTCTTGGAGGCTGTCAATTATGTTGAATCCTTTCAAAGGAATCTCTGCCGCCCTCAGGGCAATGTTAAACATCCCGAATAAAGGGTCATTGGCCCCTATAATAACTTCAATGCCTGGAATTAGTTGGGAATATCCCTTAGCAACTCATATTGGGATAATAAGTGTATGTGAAAAGAAAATATAAAAAGAAACACTTGAGGGAGATATTTAATATTACATAAAAATCCCTTGGTGGGTTGTTAAAGAGAACTGCCAGGGGAATGATTGCAAAACCATAAATAGATAAGAAAGAGTCTCCAGCTCATTGACCTTCCTCGGGAGCCTGCTTTTCCTATACGACGTCTCCTTAGTGAGTCGCCTCCGGATTAGTGTCTTCCTTCACCATATTTATCCCATGCTCATTTGGGTATCATTATTAGGAGATGTGGCATGCTCAATTGGAGAATAGCCATTTGTATCGTCCACCAACTAGACACCACAAACAACTTCGAAAACGTCAAAACCAATTAGATCTCACCTGGGAAAAAAATTCATTTTCTTATTTCCATCTCGAAATAGATGTCGGAGGTCTCTATAAGATCATATTTGAGTACATAAACCTCCTCCTCTAGTTTCCTCAGAGAGTTGGGTCTGATCCAAATATTTCTGCATACTTTGTTCTCTGGCATAAAACTCCTTAGATTTGGCCTCCGCTTCCCAAAGTTTGTTCGTCAGGGTCTGCTTGTTCTTCTGCAAGGCGTCTGAAATCTCTTGCTCCTCAACTCATTTTCAATATGAGCATGATTTTAACTGTCAACACGTTCCACCAAAAGAATCATTAACAGATGGTTCTCTTTGAGATCAGATAACTTGAAGGAATGCGTATTATAGATTTCCTTATAATCACCGAGAAAATCTTCAAGGAAAGAGAGGTAGACGCTAATAAAATTGATGGTGTTAAAGTCAATATCATTTTGCATAGAGGACTCAGTGGGCGAGTTCCTCCCCGGAGACGATGTAGAGGCGCCCGTCCCGTTAGCAACATTGGTATGAACTCCTTTAGCATTGGGTGTAGGTGTTGGTGTAGGCCCTAGAGGCTAATACTTTTGGTACTTGTATCGAATTATTTATTAATAATAAAAGGCTTTTTCTTTATTATGTTTTTTAATAAAGTCCCCAGAATAGTTAGTCCGTTTAATGTATCAAGTGTGAATTAATCATGAGATCCCATTAAACATAAGGGCACTATTCCTAAAGTATCCGTAGTAGAGCTTTGTTGTAAAGTGGGATAACATTAAAGAATTAAGACTATTATGTATATAGACTGGTGATCATATCTCATGAATCATGGATAAGGAGTTATCAAGTCTTAAACATAGGTATGAATATTAAGAGTAATATTTATACTGGATTGACTCGCTATGAGAATACTATATAGAATGTTATGCAAAGTGTCATAAGTTATTCTCATGGTGATATTGGTGTATACCACCCTTCGACTTGAAACCACTATGGACCCTAGATGTAGAGTTGAGTGCCTTATTGCTGATCAAACGTTGTCCGTAACTAGATGACTATAAAGACAGTTGATGGGTACTCCACGAAGCATGTTGAGGGACATGAGTGACCTAGATGAAATTTTTCCATCCTGCGTAACAGGATAAATGTCTACGGGCCCAATATTGAACTGGACAAGGATGACATGGTCTATGCCTTGTGTTCAATATAGACATAGGGGCAAAAGGGTAATTGTACACATAAGTATTATCACAAAAGGATTTGTCAGATCACATGACATTTTCGTGTCTTAGGTAACAGTGGTGTGTTGCTAGATACCGCTCACTATTTATTATGTTAAATACGTGATTTAATATAATTGCTAATGCCGCAAAAACCTACAGGGTCACACACAAAAGGACGGATTGATGAGAGATGAAGTAACTAAGGAACACCGTAAGATACGGTGCACTTAAGTGAATTGTAGAACATCATAAAGTACGGTGTACTTAAGTAGAATACAAAATATGGTAAGGTACCACACGCTTAAGTGATTTTGGCATATCATAAGATATGGGGCACATACACTTAAGTGGGCTTTTTAGCTTGCAGCCCACACAGGTGGTTCTATAAATAGAACCTTTGTGCAGAAGTATTTGTGCAGTTGTAATTTCGTTTCTCTCTCTCTCTCTCTCTCTCTCTCTCTCTCTCTCTCTCACACACACACACACACACACACACACACACACACACACACACACACACACACACAAAGCCTTCATTCGTAGTAGCTAGCACTGAGATTGAAGGAATCTGTTCGTGTGGACTGAGTAGAGGCGTTGTCACCATTCAACATTCGTGATCGCTCCTTAGATCTACATCAAAGGTTTCAATCACCACAAGAGGTAACAATTCTATCACTGATCATGCACATTCGTAAGGATCACTAAATGAGAAATTTTAAATTCCGCTGCATTTTGGATCACAATTCTCCTTCAGTGGTATCAGAGCCACTTACGAAACCATACATCTGATAGCTATTTATTTTATGTATTTTCTGTATTAATACGATTAAAAGACAAAATGAATCAAAGAATAAACGAGTAATTCAATTTGGCATCATGTGTGTACGATTTGGATGATTGATGTTGACTATGCTTCAGAATCTGATGTTAGTATGGTGAAGAAGCGATACATCGATCGTCCATAGGTTACACAATTGAGATTGATCAAGTTATATATATGATATAAGTAATCCTGGTCCAAAATACGGTATATATGATATACTGTTTCTGTTTCGTCCATTCAAACACTTAATGGTTGTTTTCCTTTGAGCGATCAATGGTCATTTGCTTCTTGATCCGATATTAGTATGGTGAAGCAATGATGTGTTGATCAATCATACTGAATTAACAATCGAGGTGTGTTTGTCGATCTGAAATTGGTGCATTAGGGTTCATGATGGTACAAGGGTTGTGTTGTCAAAAAGTTATGCGATTAGGGTCGTGACTACGCAAGAGTTGTGCTTTAAAGTATCAAGTGTTGATGCGAAAAATGACATCGATTTCAAATGAATTGTTCATTAAAATTTTGCAACTCTGCGTAGTGTGATCGGTCGCCGAAATTTAATTTGGTTTATTTAATTAACATAATTTAAATTAATAATAATAATGTGTTTATTATTATTGTCTTGTGGTGATCTTTTATGGCCTTAGTTTTCCTTTATTTTGTTTTGAGATTTTAAAATACGACATGCGTGTTGTGTCTCTCTTTTAATCTCTTAATGTAACTTCTTTTCTCATCTCACTCCCTCCTATGTAAAACGAGTTTCTTTTATGTAATGTAATGTTATGAAGAAAGAGAAGAATACAATATCAAAGGAGGACACCCTTGAAGATCTTGCTTGGAGAAGCTTAGATCGTTATTAGGATAGCTTAGGTTCTCTCATTTGCTTGGGAGAACAATTGCGATAGGGGCCATAACTGTTTCATTTTGTATGTATGTTGATGCATGTGAGAGACGATTTATATGATAAATAAGCCGGTGAGATCAGAATTATTGTAAATCCCCTCAAATTAAATATTAAGTTTATGCTTTCCAAGTTTTAGCACTCATCAAGACTAGTATCAAATAATGTAGGTTTCGCCTATGCGAGGTGCATGTTCTATTTAGTAAGGTGCATGTTCTATATTAGTAAGGTGCGATGGGATAATTGTAATATCCAATTGCTAAAACAATGGGTCAAACTTAACTAAACAAATTATAATAAGATTATATATGTTAGAAGCAATAGTTGGAAATGATCCATATGATGGATTTGAATAAGGAGTTATTCACCCAACTAAAATATTCGGGAGTTGTATTAGATACAATTGGAAGGAGTTCCTACCTAAATAACCTAGTTTTATGTAATCCGCTTACGCGGACTTAAAACAAAGTGAAATGTGGATCTTGACCCACTAGAAAATCTTCCAACGAGATCTTCCAACTTTTGACTTTCACCCTCTTGTTATAAGAGATTTCTATTCTCTTCTTCTGTCGTTTTAATAACTCCAAGGAATTTAACCTTTCTTCATCTAAGTCAACCAATTCATTCAGCATCATACTTCAATATGACTCTATTGGAAGTTCATGGTGCCTTTGAATCCTTATAGATTGTAAGTGAATCTCTACTGGTAGAACAACATCATGGCCAAAAGTTAGCCGAAAAGGGGTCGACTTAGTGGCTTCTTTGGGAGAGGTACGACATGCCCACAAAATCTGATCTATAGTTTTGTGTCAATTTATAGGTTTCTTCCCCACATGCTTTTTAATCAAACCAATGATCACTTTATTAGTAGCTTTAACTTGTCCATTAGCCTCATCATAATAAGGCGTCGAAGTTAATAGTTTCAAACCCATTTCTTTACAAAATTCTTGCATTTTTTGACCAGTGAATACTGACCCTTGATCTGTTGTGCCAATCTCTAGGATTTCAAATCTATAAATAATATACTTTTGGATAAACTCGATCACATCCTCCTGATTCACGTTTGGTAAGGGTATAAATTTGATCCATTTCGTAAAATAATCAACGTCCACCAGTATATATCTTTGACTTTTAGATGATGGTGGTCGAATTTCCCTAATTAAATCTAAAGCCCAACCTATAAATGGCCAAGGCTTGATGATAGAGTGCAATTCACTTGCAGAAACATGTTGTATGCCTGTATGTATCTGACATTCTTGGCACCCCTTTGCAAATTCAATGCAATCTTTCAATATAGTAGGCCAATACACCTCTTGGCGAAATAAAAGTCATTTCATCTTATGACCAACTTGGTGTGCCCCACACGCCCCACTATGGACAGTCGAAAGGGATAAATATGCCTTTGACTCACCGAGACAATTAATCAAAACTCCCCCAGGAGATTTTTTAAACAACTCTATACCCAAAAGAACATAACTTAATGCTCGATACCTAGTTTTTCGATCAACATATACCGTTGGATTCTGTAGATATACCACTATTGGTTTCCTCCAATCTTCATCTGTCAAATTGTCTACTGCCAATATTTCGAAGTTCCCCTCGTCAATGTATCCCAACTTCATCTTTTCTAAGTCTGAAGGGGTTAATCTGGTTGCCACGACCTATCCTCTGACTTCGATGACTTGTTGCAATTTTTCTTTTGAAATTTTATACCCACATAAAATCTAAGCCAAATTATTAGCCACTTGATTTTCTAGTCGAGGTATGTGTTGAATAATAGCTATTTCAAATCTCTTTAGCAATCGACTGGCTATTATGAAGTACATAATTAAATTATCGTTAATACATATGTAATCCTTTGTGATTTGTTTTATGACTAACTCCGAGTCACCCATTATTTCGACTCGAGTTGCCCCCAATTCCAACAATATTTCAAGTCCGACTATGATGGCTTCATATTCAGCCTCATTGTTTGAGTAGAGACCCTCCACTATGTACTTGAATCTTGTTGGAATTTTATTAGGACAAATAATTAGAACTCATATGCCTATTCCATCCTTGTGACTAGACCCATCGAAGTACAACTTCCAATGTTCTAATTCAAGACAGTCCAGTGCATTCGCATCTATGGAGTGGTCGACTATAAGATCTGCTACCACTTGTCCTTTAACAGCCCTTAATGGCATGCACGTTAAAGAAAATTCGGTTAACACTAATGCCCATTGTAGCACCTCAAATTTGCACCTCCCATTTTTACATTCATTTCATTTTTAGGTCATTAACATTGCACTAATATTGCATAGTACATTGCATCTCATCAGTCAAGGCTGGCATCAGGAGAATTCATCCGTGCAAAAAAGCACAGCATTTCATTAAGAAAAAGGCCCTATGGGTGCTCCAATGAGCTTATGTGAACCCAAGGTTCATTTTGAAACAACTTGACCAAGTATCAGGGGTTCAAAGTCCACAGTGCAGTTTAAGGTCATCTGGGGCCCATAAAAGTTAACTACAAAGTCAACTGAGGGCTAGGAGGTGGAGAAATGGTTTGAGACACTTCATTCATGTCCCAAAGAGGTTTATTCAACATGTCAAACATCTACCTTGAAGATTTTGAAGCCAGGTCAAAAGTTTTCAAAAATGGAAAGTGGCCTGTAATTTCAAGTTTCCAAAAATGGCAAGTTTTTGGACCAACTTCAACTTGACTTTCCAACATCAAAGAAGCTTCAAATGAAATTTTGTCCAACATGAAAGTTGAATATCTTTCTCTCCCATTTCCAAAAAGTCCAAGATCATGAGCATCTGATGAATGGTTAAGGAGATATGACCAAATCATTGCCAAGTGTACATGGAACTTCAAAAGACCATAACTTTTGACTCATAACTCCAAAATGAGTGGCTCTTTTTGCAAAATTCTTCTCATGACATGTAGTTTACAAATCATTCATTACATTGCATGAAAATTCATCATATGATCATATGCATATTCATGTCCATTTTGGAGGGAAAATCATGAATTCAAAAGTGGTGTATCATATGGACTTTTTAACCATTCCAACATGTTCATAACATGGTTTTAAGTGAAAATGCATGGCCATTTGCTACTGTTCACATATGCTTGCATGCATGGGGTGAAAAAACCAAATTTTGCATAACACCTCTTTTCTCATTAAAAAATAATTAGCCAAGCCTAAGCATGATTAGAAAATGGATTAGCATGTCATATAAATAGTTAATTATAACAGAATTTTCACAATTTCACAATTCTAGATCTAGATCCAAAATTTCCCTCCAAAACTTCTCTTCTTCCAAATTCAAAAATTCTTCAAAGAACACTTGATTTTTATTGCATATTTGTGTTCTTGGATCATGATTCAGTAGAGATCAAGCCATTGATTGCAAAATTTGATGAAGAATTGAGCACTTGAAGATCAAGAACATGATAATGGAGATTCAAATTTAATCAAGATCTAGTTCATCTCAAGCTTCAATTTCAACTTCAGAGGTGTTAACAAGGTTGATAGAAGGGATTTGGATGCTTTTGGACACTTAAATCTACCACTGCCATTGTTGGAGCTTCAAGAGGTCACATTTTCGAATCTCCTAATTCATGATTTTATGTGCATAGAATTGTAGAGTTTTTCATGGTGAGAATTCTGATATAAATTTTGTGGAATTTGGATGAAAATTGAGTGAGATATGATGATTTCAAGTTTGTAGATCTAGAAAGTTTTCCTTCGATTCTTGAAATTCGTGATGAATTAGTGTGAATTGTTTATGGATTCATGTTCCTCATTGTGTAAGTTTCATTTGGGTATAAAATTTGTGAAATTCTGGGCACTTTGAAAATTTCTGGAAATTGGTGATGAATGTTCTTCGTGTTCATCTTCTTCCTCATGAAGAAGATGAAGATTCATGAAATCTGGAAAAATTACGTCAGTTTCTGGTAAATTGCGTCGGTTTCAAACGCCATTTTCTGGAAATTTTCGCTAGCTAGGGTTCTTAGAGGAAACGGTGGCGTTTTGGTAATTAGCGCGCTCATTTGAATTTGACCATGGTTCGATTCTCACCGAGTGCAGTTTTCAAATGTTCAGCTTTTTTTTTCACATTTCCCTTCTATTTTCCATGTACATGTTCATATTTGAATTTTATTTTTTCTATCAACTTGTAAAATCCATAACAAATTGAAAAATGATCCAATTCACTCCCAATTTTTTGCAAAATGTTCCTTGTGATGTCTAGTTTTTTATGATCATGATTTCAAAAGTTGTGCATGGCTGGAATTTTATTTGCTCTAAACTCTTTGAACACATGTACATTTGTGACCTTGCTTGGTTCAAACTATCATGAAATGCTTGTTTTTAATCCAATGGACTTGAAATTTTACATGCTGATTCTAGACACATTGATGGATGTTTTGGGCTTAGTTTGGTATTTTTATCATGTACCAATTCTGTTTTATGTTTGTGTTTGCAGGGTGTGACAATTTGTGTCACACATTTGGTTATCCAACTTGTGCAATTTGATTTCTATGCCAAATGACCTCTAATGCTACTGATTTTTTGTGTGATGATCATGTTAGATGTCTTGATTACTCATGAATGTTTCCAGAATTATTTGAATCATTTCTGTTTTGATTGGGAATTTTCGTTCATGATGTTCAAATGTGTGCCTTGAATTGGTCATTGACTTCTCATGCCTATAACATGAACTTGCCTATTGATTTTGGTTTGGTCCTTTTTAGGACTTGTTCTTGATTGGTTAAATATGATCCATGTTGAATATCAAGTTCTGTTTTGGATTTTTGACTCACTTTTGACCCTAGGCTTTGACCTAGTGGTTTGCTACTTACATTTGAGTTGTGAATTTCAGGTTCAAGTATACATCTCCATGGTTGATGTTGCTCCTTCATTTGAGCTTGATCATTTGTTATTGTTGGCTAACATTTGCTTGTTTTGTAGGCTTTGAGAACAACTCACTTGTGTTTGCTCATTGTGCACATTGGATTTGTTTGTCTGTTTGAATATTGACTGTTGATTGTTTGTCTGGATTTAGTACTGATTGGTTTAGCTGTTTCCACAGGTACTTAAGTTGCTTTAAGTTCACTTGAACTTTGCTTTGCTTGCTTCTGGTTGGCATACCACTGAGGTATAATCCCTTGATCTTCATGTAGTCTGGAAGACCTGTCATGTTATGTTGGCAGGCACCTGTCTGAAGCCCTCCTTAAGAGGCAATGTTTGTGGATGTTTAATTTTATGCCAAGCAGGTAAAGACCTCTCAAGAGGCAATTGGCAGATAAAAGGGATGTGCAATCCATCCCCTGCTATTCAGTTGTGTCATTCACTTTGCTCACACACCATGTGTTGATGCATTGTGAATAAGAACCCAAGATCTTGTTGTGTCAGTCATGTGGAGAAGAGTTCCTTCATTCTGAACTCCCACCCTTTCTATTTGATTCATGCTCTCCCAGGCCAGGGATAAGAGCTATGAGGCATAACCCTCATCTCCATTTCATCTGCTTCACCCTAACTCTCAATGTTAGGGTTAAGAGCTAACAACACCCCATTCCAGTTGGCTTGTTTGTCGAGGTTGACATGACCCCTTGACTAAAGCCTAGCCTTGTGTGAGCCAATTGTTTGCATATAGTGTGTGCTACTTGTGCTTGTGTTTGATGATGTGCTGTTTAGGCTAGCTTGCTTCCTGTGCGAGTTAGGACTAGAGACCTCAACATAGGGATCGTATGCATGACAACTTCTAGGCTCGAGTCGTAGTCTCCCTAGTAGCTTGTTATCTCCCTAGTCTCTGGTTAGGATAGAAGTTCTTTCCTTGTTAAGGGGAACTACGTCGCCCTGATCCTCATACCAGGTACGTAGGCAGGAGATGAGCATATCTCTCCGGGCAACCTTTTGCTTTTCCAACCCC
The DNA here is from genome assembly GCF_024323335.1 of Lathyrus oleraceus. Taxonomy (NCBI): domain Eukaryota; kingdom Viridiplantae; phylum Streptophyta; class Magnoliopsida; order Fabales; family Fabaceae; genus Lathyrus; species Lathyrus oleraceus. The sequence continues at coordinate 573,779,587 of NC_066583.1, read as the reverse complement.
TTTGTGTTGTGTTGGAGTCTGACGTAAGTCCAGCGATTGGCAGTTGGTTTCCTGTGTGTGTTTGTTGGTTCGGAGTCTGATGTAAGTCCAGCGATTGGCATTCGGTTTCCATGTTTGCCTGTTTGTGTGGAGTCTGACGTAAGTCCAGCGATTGGCAGTCGGTTTCCTGTTTGTGTTCTGTTTGGCGTGCGTTAGCCGAGCTACGAGTGCTCTGATTCTTCTCTGGTTAGAGAAGATACGTATGCATAGGATGCGACATCCTAGCGAGCACGTTTCCCCTGTCCCGAACTACGTCGACTCTGATGTCTGTGTCTGACAGACTACGTAGGCCCAGGATGCGATATCCTGTCGAGTCCTCTTCTTCCGTCCTTTATGTGTTTGTTTCCAGCGTGTGTGCGGTTTATGAGCAGTTTCTAGCAACCTTTATTCTATTCTTTCTGAGCGTGGATCCCGTCGAGTACGACGGATGCGTAGGGGTGCTAATACCTTCCTTTCGCATAACCGACTCCCGATCCCATCTTTCTCTGGTCGCGAGACCGTGTCTTTTCCAGGTTTACTTCGAGCGTTTCCTTTCCCTCCTTTGGGATAAATAACGCACGGTGGCGGCTCTGTTGTTTCTTTTTCCCGCCGGTTTTTTGCGTAATGCGACACCCATTTTCCAATTCGACTGTGCAAAATCGGTTTCGATAACATATGTTTAATAACATCGAAATGAGATGAAACATACACATCAACAGGTTTTATATAATGCTTCAACTTTGTGCAAGAGAAATACAAGCATAAACACATTTTTTCAACTATGTTATACCTAGTCTCAACATCATTTAAGACCCCACTGAGGTAATAGATGTCTCTTTCGACACCATTATCATCCTCTTGAGCTAACATGCTCCCTAAAGTCTTGTCAGACGTAAATATATACAATCTCATACTTTTATTTCTACAAGGGGGCGTCAGGATTGGTGGATGACTCAAGTATGCTTTAATCTTATCAAATGCTTCTTGTTGAACCTGCCCACATTTGAACTCGTTCTTGTTGAGTCGAAGCAATGGTGAAAAATCTTGCGTCTTCCCACTTAGGTTTGAGATGAATCTCCTCAGGAAATTGATCTTGCCTGGTAGTGGCTGCAATCCTTTCTTTGTTAATGGATATTTCGCTTCCATTATGGCCTTGGTCTTATTTTGGTTTATTTCAATCCCCTTATTGTGGACCACAAAGCCTAAGAAATCCCCAACCTGCACATAAAAAGCGCATTTTAGAGGATTCATTTTCAGACCATGCTTTCTCATCCCTTCAAAGGATATTCGAAGATGGTCAATGTGACTCTTCCCTAAAACAGACTTAATGACAATGTCATCTATATAGATTTTCATAAAAGTCTATATAAAATCATGGAATATCGAATTCATCGCTCTTTGGTAGGTTTCCCTAGCATTTTTCAAACCAAAAGGCATCACCACCCATTCGTAAGTGCCTAAGGCTTTAGAGCATCAAAATGTTGTTTTTGGGACATCCTCTTCTGCAATAAATATTTGATTATACCCAAAATATCCGTCGAGCATGCTTAAATATTCATTTCCTGCAGCGGAATCGACTAGCATTTCTGCCACTGGCACTGAATATTCATCCTTTGGGGTTGCAGTATTTAGGTCTCTAAAATCTATGCAAACCCTCAAAGTACCATTCTTTTTTACAACAGGCACAATTTTAGTCAGCCATTCAACATACCTGGCTGTGCGAATGAAATTGCAGTGAAGGAGTCGTTCAACTTCTCCTTTAATCTTCGAAAGTATTGTTGGTGCAAATTGCCTTGGGTTCTGCTTCACATGCTTCTTTCCAGGCTTGATTGGCAACTTCAATTCGACCAGCTCTCTGCTCAAACCAGGCATTTCATCATAGTCCCATGGGAAACAGTCCTTAAACTCTCTCAACAACTGGACTACTTCGACCTTTAGTTGAGGGTGGATATTGGCACTAATTTAAGTTGGCTTTTTTATCAATCCCTCTCCCAAGTTTACTTCTTCAAGTCGGTCCTAAACCAACATTTTAATGTTTGTTACTAGCGGATCCTTCTCGAAACCCAAAGGCTCTTCATCGTAGATAGCATCGAGCCTCTGGTCTTGCTCTTCATTCTGACTCATGTGAGGTGGCATTGGGTTAAAGTCCTTCCCATGACCTATTGGATGAGAAACTTCACTGGCTTCAACAACCATGTTTTTTACTTCAGCCTCTAAGGCCAATTGTTGTTTGTTTTCGGCTATGTAAGCTGAAATCCTTTTTAGCGCTGCAAACTCAGTCATCATTACTGAATTCACTTCCCCAACCTGTGGGTTTAATTCCATACGCTCCTAAATATCCAAAGTTGTCTTCTCCTACTACTTCTCTGTCCCAGCGAAAACCATCGTAAGGGTGCAGTGACAAGGAACAATAAGTGTTGTCATCAGGGGTGAATGCAAAATCGGCCGAATCACAGGGAGTTATGTTGGCCAAATGCTTGTCGAATTGGCGTCTGTCAGCATGATTGATAGGGGTTTTGAAGTACCCCTGATCCGCCTCTATGTTTTCCATGATACCATATGAGCGCCAAATTATTATCCTCTGATGCATTGAGGATGAGACAACTCATACCCCATGTATCCACTCCATTCCAAGCAACAGATTATAGTTGGCCTTCGTTTCCACAATCATAAACATTGTGGATCTTGTGATCGTCCCTACTGTTAACTCGACTTTGATGACTTCAAGAGTGGAACCCACTTTACCTTCATAGTTGGTAAGCACCATATTATGAGGTTTGGCATTAGTATCATACTTGCCAATTTTCCTCAGCATGAGATGAGGAATTAAATTCACAGTCGCTTCACAGTCCACCAATATTTTATTAATGGGGACATCTTCGACTTTTCCAGTGATTAAGAGAGGCTTGAGATGACTCTTCATGTCCTTATTGGGTCTCTCGAAGAAGGAATTTTGCTCTTCAACGCAACCATTATTCATCACGTAGTAACATACTGGCTTATGAGCATCCATTTCTATCTCTGTGATGATGTCGGTATCTTCGACTTCAGTAATCCTATCGAATTCTCTCGGCATCACGGACACCACCCCGACTAGAATATCTAGCGAAGCCTCCGACCCTGAGTCGAAGTTATCAGTCAGCATTTCATCTTCAACAACCACTTGATTATATTTTTCTCTAGCTGCTTCTGCTAGATCATTGAGCTTTCTTCTGACGAAACTTGAGTCCTCCCTTTGCTTCGCAGGCACGTTGGTGCTTGACTCAACTTTGTCCTTCTCACCAGCTTCTCTCCGGGCTTTCTTTCTTCTTTGCTCACTCCGTCATTGAGACCTTGTCATAGGGTTTTTCCCTTTATAGTTCTCAAATACATCAGAGGTTCTTTTATCGGCCCAAAATTCTTTACGGTAAGCTAATGATGAACCCCGTTCGACTTCGAAGCTCTGCCATTTCCCTTGACCGCATTTCCTGCCATCAGTTGGCTTGAACCATTTTCCATTCAACCCTTCGACACTAGGTTTGAAGGAAATGGGTTTAGTGGTCGGCCCTATTCGCCTGGCTTCACCAAGTTTCACCATTGGGCGCCTTGGATCATGATACCTCCCGGGGTCGAAAGCCCTTATGGGCTGAACAACCTGATGATTTTGAACAGCTTTGCAACCGTCTTGGTGATTCACTTTTCTTACCCCTTCAAGATTTTGAGCTGCCTTCTTGTCGAACACAACACTACATCGAGGGCACAATATGACTTATGATTTCTTCTTTTGACACCTTTGAAGGAAGTCATACAATGTTTCGTCCTCTTTAGGGAAGGCGATTTTGTTATATTCTTCTTGTCGACATTCATCATCAACTTCCATGGAGGTGTCCTGGGATATTTCAACCATATTGATCTCCATGTTGACATCTTCAGTGATGTCTAACTTTTGGAATTGTAATTGAAGGCCCTCAGTGGCCTTGTCCATCTGTACGAAACCATCAGCGGTTTCCTTGGTGATCATCATCAGCTTGGAACCTTCAGCCTCAGAGACATCAACATTTTTGTTGGTGATATCTCCCACGACTTTTTGAATGAAATCATTAAGAGATTCCTACTCGAAGTATTCACAAACCTTTGCCATAACAAGTTCATTGACAAAGTCCTCAGTGACTTCAGTCATGTCAAAATCCTTAGTGACTTCAACGGGGTCCACTTCTTCTGGCTCCGTGTAATGGGCCTTAGCTACTTGCAAAGGATCGGATTCGATCTTCATCTGGCTCCGTGTTTTGTCTCCGAATTTGAGTCTCCCTTCCTGGATGGCATTTTGCACAAGATCCCTGAAAATAAAACATTGAGACGTTTTATGACCCAGAAAACCACGGTATTTGTAAAACCTTCTTTTCTTTCTTTGTTATAAAGGAGGTACTTTAGCACTCGGAGGTACTATCATTTGACCATCCTTAACTAACAAGTCCAAAATTTTGTCACATTTTGTAACGTCAAAAGTATAAGTTTTCTTGGGAAATTTGTCACTCTTTTCTGGTTCGATAAAGTTTTTTCCATTCGAAGGCGCCAAAACTTTACATGCATACGGTGGCCCTTGCGCCAATTTAGCAAGGTCGATCTCGTTATCGTCGAAATCTGAAAGTTCATGACAGGAACCTTCATCATCATTTCTGAAATCGACATAGGCTACCCTTTTACCTTTATTCGCCATGGCCTTTTCTTCCTTCAAATGTTCTAACTGTCGAACCCTATCAGCCAGTTGGGCCATATCTCTAAGATATTGGGTATCTAAATTTTTCTTAATCGAATAGTCAAGGCCCCCAGTGGCCATTTCGACCAGTTTATGCTCTGGTATTTGTGTAAAACACCTAGCTTTGAGCAATCGAAACCTATTCAGATAATCATCAATTGGCTCAGTAAACTTTCGTTTGATACTAGCCAATTCCTTCAGACGTATCTTCGTTTGTCCAATGTAAAACTGCTCATGGAATATTCTCTCCAGTTGGTTCCAAGTGTGGATCGAACTTTGGGGCAAGGTGGTGAACCATGTAAAGGCATTCTTCGTGGGCGAACTTGGAAAATACTTTATCCTAAGGCTCTCATTGTTTGACGTATCTCCTGCCTCAATTAAATATCTAACCACATGCTCGATAGTGGATTCAGTAGTATCCCCAGAAAACTTAGTGAATTTAGGGATTTTGGTTCTAGGGGGTGTTTTTGCCTGTAAGATATACTTTGACAAAGGTGATGTATAATTTGGCTATCGAAGGCCGAAATTTACCCCATTTTGAACCATAATCCTCTCGACCATAGTTGCTAGATTATTATCTGCTGCCAAATCATTGTGTCGAATTTGCCGTATGATATCATCAGCATTTTGGTTTCTATTTACCATTACCACCATTGGTTCCCTGGGTATTTGTGGTTCGATCCTAGGGGGTACTGCTCCTCCCCCTGGTTTTGTGGAATCTGGTTGATAGTAAGATCCTTTTCAAAGGTGGCCTCCTGATTTTCTCTTACCCAATCCATATGAGGGTGTCGCTGGGGTTGTGGTACACCCAAGAATTCAAACATTTGTGCCACTTACGATGTCATCTGTTGATTCAACTGAGCCGTATTTTGAATTAGAGGATTTAATACGGTGGTAAAGGTTTGGGTTAACATTTGGACCATCTCATGGTTACTTTCGTCCATTTGTTGCCTCCACGCCGCCGCAGAGTTATTGGTAAGACTAGGTAGTTGTGTCTGGTGCCTCAAACCTGAAGATTAGTTAGTTCGACCCATGTTAATCCCATATCCTTGTATTGGAGAATTTATGTTAACCACTAGTGCTGAGAAATTAGAACCAGCGTTGTGTAAATTGGCCATCATTGAAGTCAGCATTCCATATGACTGTTCTCGACTACCAAATGGTATTGAGAAACCAGGGGGTACCAAAAACCTGTTTGGAATATCTCTAATTGGTGGGGGAGTATGGGGAGGTCCCCTATGCCCAATGTAGGTTAAAATTGGTTCAGTATGAGAGATCGAATGCGTAGGCACCGAACTCACCATAGATGGAACTATTTCAGACATGTGCACGGTGGTTGTGTTTGCCCCTATCGAAGAAGAAGGGGACGTTATGTTACTAGTTGATGGATTTTGAGAGTTTTGGTTATTTGGCGCATTTACATTTGCCATCCTCGTATGGGATTCTCTTCTTGGTCGTTGTTCGTTGTTTATGGCCTACTTTACCACTTCTTAATAACATATAACGAATCCTTTCCCAAAAAAAATGACTTAACAACCAGAACTAAAAACAATTCAAAACGCTAGCACCATCCCACCAGGTGTGCCAATTTGTTTACCTTAAAAATTGGTAAACAACTGCTGATCTTCCAAATTTCTAAATTTGGTTACTCACAAGATCGATCAGATTGATCCTAGGATATGTGCTAATTGTTTTTGAAAATGAGTTTTAGTAATCATGAACACTTCGACAATGCTCATGGGACTAGTGATTAAAACTTTACGGTAAAAGGCTAATATGGATTAAAGAGAGAAATCATAAGAGATTATGATAATAACCAACTGGCAAAAGTAAGTGTTCAAAACAAAGAAATCTTAAGACTGTAAAATGACGAAGTACAAGAATAGTGTTTGGAATAAAGGAGTAAAGAAATGTATTTATGGAAGAAAAATAAAGACAAATTTGTATTGTTTTAAAATAACTAACAATGGTGTAAACAAATATACATTATGTGATTTACGATTCTTCTTCACACGAGTACTTGGTAAATTTACAGACTCTGTACCCACTTTGACACACACTATCCTAACACTAAGACCCTTTATTTATATTAGATCGAAATAACCGTTTTTGACGGCCCTTCAATCATGTCGAGACACATGGCGCCTTGCATGGATGTAACTATCCATTATGCTCCACATGTACTTTTAACAGTTTTAGATAAGAGCAAAATCCCCTCCTTTATTTGAATTTTGAATCCCCAATCGAAAACCTTCTTCAACCACTTTAAGAGATATTTCTGAAGTCTCAACTGCATGCTGACTCTTATTACCCTCATCCAGTCGAAGCACCTCTACCTGGTCGAACATCACCTCCTGGTCGAAAACATCTATACACATGATTTCCTTTTTGGTAATTCTTTAATGGGTGTCGAAATTATGAGCTAACACATGGATGCACTATACTCCAATCCTACTTTCGACAACATTATCAGGTCATAAATTCCCATGTCTTTCTAGTTTTGGGCTTTGATTTTTTCTATTTTCTTTAGCCATTCCAAATAATTTGTTGGGTCTTTGAATGAGGGAGTAGCACAAAAAACCCTAAATTTGTTGTTCATGAATTTAAAATCTATGGTTTCATTAGTGTTTGGGTTTTCAGCAGCGGTTAGTTCAACCCTAGGTTTCTTCACTTGTCCTATGGGTTTACATTTATGGTAAAAGGGGGAGTATTCTTTAAGTTTGCTAAAATCAATGTCTAAATCAGTCAAGGGTCCAGATAATGCATGAGTTTTTCCAGAAACAGAAACAGGGATAAGTACCTGGGAGGCGTAGGTCCGACGTTGTTCCTTAGTTTTGGGTTATGAGATGTATTGTTGATTATCCACCATACTGGATTAGGTAATGTGGTGAAAGGAGGGAGTTCCGAAATCTTCTTAGGAGCTTTTGATTTGACAGACGTTGTCTTGATAACTTTGCTCACTTCTTTGGGGGTTTTGCTTGAGGTTCCCATATCCCAGGATCAATCTGATCGATCATGTGAGTGACCAAATTGAGTAATTTGGAAAATTAACGGTTGTTTACCAATTTTCACAATAAACAGAGTCACACTCAAATACATATTATTACACACTTTCAAAATTCCACCTCAATCTCTTACTAACTTTAGCAATTTAATGCTAACCATTTTGCAGGTACCTTATCCATTCATCAATAAACTATCTCAACTGCACCAAAAACATTCTACGATGATCTTCGTGAGACTGATAGTTGTATTTTTGAACTCTAAAATACATTGAAGTGTATTATATGTCCTTCCATTTTTTAAAGTGATTTTAAAACATTACATCTCTTTAACTAACATGCCTATTCTTTATAATTAAAAAATAAAATGCTAAGAAGTTCAAAATTTTAATTAATTTATTTTAAACAAAGTGATATGTTAGTAGTAAGAATTGAACATCTGACTAAAAAAACCATCATATTACTCATATTACTGCATTTCAACAAATATTAGAAGAAGAAGAAATAATATAAGGAATGACTAAAGAAGTTAAAGGAATAAAATAACAAATTCCGATGAACGGAGGAGTTAAAAAGTACCGAAATTTTAAAAAAAGAACAGGTGGATTAAGCAAACTAATCCAACCCGCTAAATTTTACGTTTAAACGGGCTGACGACCCAATCATCTAACAGCCCTGGTCCGTCAAAAGCGCGCGCTCATGTCTTTCATCATAAGAAGCTGCACAATTTTCAAACCCTAGCTTTTTCTGCCATCGAATCCGCTGGAACCTCAGCAAACAAACCCTAACTTTTCACCTTCAATGAAGCTTCCGCCAGAAACCAAAGCGATGGAGCCACCACCGGTTCCAAAGCGGCGGGGTCGACCGCCGAAACAGAGAAGAACAGAGAATGGAAAGGTAACCGATGTTCCGAAGAAGCCTAAGCCAATTGTATTGATTGGAAGGTACGTTTTGAAGCAGTTTCCGAAACGCGCTCGAATTGGAAAAGTTGTAAGCTATAAAATTGGTTTATATAGGGTCGAGTTTGAAAACCGTGTTTCTGAGGATTTGGATAGTGGTGTTATTCGGAAAATTCTTTTGGAGGATTGTGATTTGGATTTGGATGATGGTTTGATTAAAAGGAAGAAGAAATTGGATGGATTGTTGTCGCGTAAGATTGATGAGGCAAAGAAGAAGAAGAAGTCGTCTGAATTGCGAGAGGAGAATGACAAGGAACAAGATGTAATGGGAGAAGTAACGGACGATTCCATGGATTTATGTTCAAAGGCTGAAACTCGGCTTGAATCGCCAATGTTAGACTTGCCGCCGAAGTTGGAATTACCGCCGTCTTCTCGAACTATTGGTGTGCCGGAGAATTATGTTTCACACCTGTTTTCAGTTTATGCATTTCTAAGATCATTCAGCATTAGATTGTTTCTGAGTCCTTTTACTTTGGATGACTTCGTTGGTGCTCTTAACTGTCGTGTCTCGAATACTTTGCTTGATGCTGTTCATGTTTCTTTGTTGCGTGCTTTGAAACGTCATCTGGAAAGTCTTTCAGCTGAGGGCTCCAAGATTGCATCAAAATGCCTTAGGTAATAATGTTTCTCTGCTGAGTCTGGAATTTTGATTTTATGCTGTGGCACTATCTTATTTATGCTGTAACTTAATCATGCTTTTGATAACAGAGCTCTAAATTGTTAGTGATTTATTGTTTCAGAAATATAAATTGATAGACTCGGAACCTACATTACTATAGGTGCGAAATTGATAGAGCTGTAAATTTTTGTTTTCGATAAAAACAGCATGAAAGTTGCGATTCAGAAGGAAGTTACGGAGAAGTAGTTATGAGTAGTTTTGTTACTTTTAGTGGAAAATAACACACAGCACCTATGATAATGTCCTTAAGCATTGTCATTTTTGTTAGTTATCTTAAAAGAAACATCCTTTAGTCAACCTAATATAACCGGGAACACTAAAGAATTTGACTTGCCGCTATTCTAGTGCGCGGATTAAAGTATTTTGTTATCTAGAATCCAAAAACACTGGAGGCATGTTATGCGTATTTTTTTCGGAGTCTTCATGATTGTTGTAGAGGAGTTTGAAAGCGACCACTAACTAGTTTTTACAGAGGAGAAGACATCGAATCATCTAAATAATTGCAGCTTTCTTTTAACGTATCTCCATTTGTTTTGTGCACCACCGTATATGTGCTGAAATTATTCTTTTTGAGATTGTTATTTCTATTGAAAAAGATATCAATTTGAATTTGAAAATGTATTATTCCAGGTACAGTGATTGGAGCTTGCTTGATGCATTGACTTGGCCTGTTTTCTTAATTCAATATGTAACAGTTAATGGATACACTAAGGGGTCTGAGTGGAAAGGATTTTATAATGAGATTTTATGTGGCGAGTATTATTCATTGCCTGCAAGTAGGAAGTTAATGATATTGCAAATTCTATGTGAAGAGGTTTTGGAGTCTGAGGAGCTAAAAGCTGAAATGAACATGCGTGAAGAATCAGAGGTCGGGAAGAATTATGATGCTGAGGACATTCCTCATGCAGAAAATGAACCGAAAGGAGTCCATCGACGACATGCCAAAACTGCTGATTGCCAGGATGAAGAATCTCTGAAGTCTGTTTCAAAATTAGATGCTGTGAACTTACCTGGTAATTCTGAGGACGAGGTTGACAATAATGGAGATGAATGTCGCCTCTGTGGCATGGATGGGACCTTGCTTTGTTGTGATGGATGTCCCGCTGTTTATCATTCAAGGTGTATTGGTGTGATGAAGATGTATATACCAGAAGGGGAATGGTATTGTCCAGAGTGTAAAATAAATATGACCGGGCCAACAATTGCACGGGGAACATCTCTTAAAGGGGCTGAAATATTTGGAATGGATTTGTACGGGCAACTATTCATGGGTACTTGCGACCACCTACTTGTGTATGTTCAAAATCTGTAGTGCTGCTTTAACTCTTTCATTTGTTATGCTGGATAAATGTGCTTTACTTGAAAGTTAATGAAATTCAAATTCCAGATATATTTTCTTCTCATAGACTTAAATTTGAGCATTGATTTTGTTCTCTTATACTTTTTACTCTTGGCCCATATTGACACTGTAACTGCAACTGCACTTATAATTTCAGGTTCTAACGCATGATCATCTATGATTGCAGGCTTAATGACAGCAGCAGTGAATTTTGTCTTAAATACTACAATCAGATTGACATTCCTGAAGTTATCCGAGTGCTTTATGCTTCCATGCAACATAGACATGTATACTCCAGTATTTGCACAGCGGTGTTACAATATTGGAATATTTCAGAAAGCTTCTTACTCCCATGTGTTCCAAACGGAGTACATATAAACTCAGAATATTCAAAGATAGATGAAGACACCTCTGCTGCATTACTTCCTCATGTGGTTGAAAATGACCATAAAGATGTTAGTTTTGGTAAACCAGAATACAGTCTAGCATCTGTTGATGGGATTTGCAGTGATAATATGGTCCCATCTCTTGATGCTTCGTTGGTCACCAGTAGTCCCACTCGTGAAACCAGTGACAATACTATAACTAAGGAGTCCCCTAGCACGAATATGAAACTTCAGAAGGAAACTGTGATGAGTTCTGGTGTTTTTACTGTTAACCACCAGTCTGACACAAATTGCCAAAATCCTGATAACAGATCAAATGCGGCTATTCTTGCCAAGTGCTCCTCGGTAAGCAACCAATTTATTACTTATGGGCATGCAAATGACATGGGATTGCCTATGAATTTGTCTTTGCAAACTAAAGGTGATCAAACTGGTTTTGGAAAGGGCAAAGGAAATATAACTAATGATTTTGTATATATGGGTTGCTCCTATAAACCTCAGTCATACATTAATTACTATATGCATGGTGATTTTGCTGCATCTGCTGCTGCTAACTTGGCCATTCTTTCTTCAGTGGATTCTAGATCAGAAGGTCACGTGACTGACTTGAGGAGAGCTACATCTGAAAACACTAACTTGTTAGAAAAAGCATTCTCATTAACAGTTTCATGCTTCGTTTGGCCAAGTTCTGACAAGAAGCTTGCGGAGGTTCCAAGAGAGAGGTGTGGCTGGTGCCTTTCTTGTAAAGCCCCTGCTTCAAGCAAGAAAGGATGCATGTTAAATCATGCTGCTATATGTGCTACCCAAAGTGCCGTGAGAATCTTTTCGGGTCTTGCTCCTGTAAGGAGTGGAGAAGGAATTGGCCCTACCATTGCAACATATGTCATATATATGGAGGAAAGCTTACATGGTTTAATAGACGGGCCCTTTCTTAGTGGAAACTATAGAAAGCAATGGCGTGAACACATGGAAAGGGCCACATCATTTAATAGCATAAAGCCCCTTTTACTTAAAGTAAGTAATTACTTATTTGTTTTTTTTTTTAAATCAGGGAGATTTTTTTAATTATTTAAGGTATAATTATATGTTTTTCTATGCGTAATAAATTTCCATTTTCAGCTTGAAGAGAACATTCGCTCAATTGCTTTTTGTGGCGAATGGTTGAAGCTGACTGATGAGTGGTTGGTTGAATCTCTTACAATACAAAGTGCTACATCTATTCTTGGAACAACAGAGACCCGTGCATCATGCGATAGATGTAGAAAACAACCTATCAAATATGCAGCTGGCCCTTGCCGTGAGAACTTTGGCTGGCGGAATAGCAAATTTACCAAATCTGTGTTTCAGAAAGCTGCATTGCCAAAATACATGGTCAGAAGAGCAGCTAGGCAAGGTATTTCTTTAAGTATGTGTTAATACTATGATTAACTGGGAACAAATTATTGGCTACTATTAGACAAATGCTAAAGTTAGTCTGTTAAGATCTAATACTTTGCTGTAACTACCAAGACTGACATGTGTCAGCTTGGAGGATTCCTATCCTGCTATAGCAGGTCACCTGGTTGGTAATATAAATACAACCAGGTGCTCATTCTGTAACCAACTTTTGAATGAATGAAAAGTTAGTTATAGCAAAATGAAAAGTGCATCTTGGAATTCTATCAGTTACTCCTCTGATGGGTTAATGAAGCAAACTGATGGAATATTATGTATCACCTTCTGTTCCTTTAAGAAGTTTTTTTGTTTTTCCTTATATATTGTTTTCTAAGTTTGAAGTAGTATTAGTTATTATTTTGTCAAATATATCTCTTACTATTTATTGCAGAGGGAGAAGTATGTGAAGTGAAATGATAAATAGTTAAGGCTATTATAGGAAAAACCAAATAATTCTATCAAAAGTAACCACATTTATTGATTTTATTTATTGGTCTGTGTAAACAATCTTCAAACAAAAATTATAAAAGAACGGCGGTAGTAAAAAAATTGATGTCTGGTTGATCAAATTTAATCTTGCCATTCTTTGTTTATAGTTTAAATATGTTTGGGAATAAAACCACTGATTGTTGTATGGGCAACAGGTGGTTCAAAGAAAATTTTGAGTATTATCTATCCTGATTCTGGTGTCTCTGAAATTCCTAAGAGAAGCCGACAGCTGATTTGGAGAGCTGCCGTTCAAATGAGTAGGAGTGCATCACAACTTGCACTTCAGGTTCCCCTTTGATTATTATAATATAAGATGTATCACAGTATATTGGATCTGACAACAATAACTCAATGATATTTGATATTATTATTTGCACCAGGTCCGTTATCTGGATTTGCATATCAGATGGATTGATCTGATTCGGCCAGAGTATAACCTCCAGGATGGAAAAGTTCAAGATACTGAAGTTTCTGCTCTTAGAAATGCAAATATTTGCGACAAAAAGCGAGAAGAGGGAAAAACATCATATGATATAGATTTTGGGAGCAAAAAGCATATTCCTTCTCGGGTATTGAAGAATGCTAAAATTGTTCAAGGGCCAAAAGGAGAGAAGTACTGGTTTTCCGAAACACGCATTCCTTTATATTTGATAAAAGAGTATGAAGTAAGCAATGAAAAAAAGCTATCATATGAAGATAACTTGAATATTGCATCTCAATGGCACAAAAAGCGGTTGAATGCTATCTTCATGGACATATTTTCTTACCTCACTCACAAGAGAGACAATTTAGACATGCCATCATGTTCTGTATGTAAGCAGGGTGTTTTATTTAGGTAACTACCCTAACTTGGTTCTAGTTTTTCACATGATTCTACGGTATCCCTTCCGTCTTTTCTTTTAACATCTCTTCAATCTAAAACCTCAGTTTCCCCCCTCATTTTTTTGTTTACAGGAATGCTCTCAAGTGCAGCGCATGTCTAGGTACACCATGCATCATCCTTTCGCTTACTATAGTATTCTGTTATAGTGCTTTTGGGAATTCTTGAAATGAGATATTTTAGTTTCTTATAAAATGAATCAGCACCTTCTTTATATTTCTAATATTATATGGGTGGGTATAATTGTCAGGTTATTGTCATGAGGGCTGTTCAATAATTCCAGCTTTCCCGATGTATACAGACGCTGAGTTCTTGACCACATGCAAACAATGTTATCACACCAGATTACTTACTCAAAAAGAGATTAATAACAAATCTCCAACCAGTCCCTTATCGTTAAAAGGACATGAACACAGCTCCTTGACAATTTTGAAGGGACTAAAGCCTAAATGTGATAATCAAATACTGTTATCTACCAGGGCAGAGGATTGTCGATCTGACATTGAAAAAGTTGCTTCGTATTCCTCTATGGAAGCAAAAAGCAGTCGCAGAAAATCTTGGGGTATTATATGGAAAAAGAATAACAGTGAAGATACAGGCCTTGATTTCAGGCTAAAAAAGATAATTCTGAAGCGGCGTACAAGCTTGCCTCAATTGGAACCTGTTTGTCACTTGTGCCAAATGCCATATAGGCCTGATCTAATGTATATCGGCTGTGAAACATGTACCAGTAAGTATTTTTCTCTGGTTTTAACTGATAATACTTTTAACTGCTTACAATTTATTATCTAATCTGGGTATGTGGCCTTTTCAGGGTGGTATCATGCTGAAGCTCTTGAACTTGAAGAGTCCAAAATATTTTCTGTGCTTGGCTTCAAATGTTGCAAGTGTCGCAAGATAAAGTCACCTGCATGTCCTTACTCACAGGCTTCCAAGAAAAAAGATCCTGGAGCAGATTCTGGTTCTGGAACACTAGCTGACACAAGAGCAAGTGAGCCTGATACACCGATCTTTCCTGCAGAGGAGGTTTGTAAACGCAGAACACTAGCTGACGCAAGAGCAAGTGAGCCTGATACGCCGATCTTTCCTGCAGAGGAGGTTTCTAAACACAGAACACTAGCTGACGTAAGAGCTAGTGAGCCTGATACACCAATCTTTCCTGCAGAGGAGGTTTCTAAACGCAGAACACTAGCTGACGCAAGAGCAAGTGAGCCTGATACGCCGATCTTTCTTGCAGAGGAGGTTTCTAAACGCAGAACACTAGCTGACGCAAGAGCAAGTGGGCTTGATACCCCAATCTTTCCTGCAGAGGAGGTTTCTAAAAAAGAGAACAAT
This sequence comes from Lathyrus oleraceus, assembly GCF_024323335.1. Taxonomy (NCBI): domain Eukaryota; kingdom Viridiplantae; phylum Streptophyta; class Magnoliopsida; order Fabales; family Fabaceae; genus Lathyrus; species Lathyrus oleraceus. Next base: position 573,764,331 of record NC_066583.1, on the reverse strand, counting down.
CCTCTGTCATTTTCTCTTTCAAATGTCGAACTGATTGCAGAACCCAACTTTGAGGTAGATGCAGGAATTGAATCTAACCTCGTCTCTGGGTCAGTCCTTCAGAAAATGCCAACAAGAAGCCATTTTAAACCTGAGGGGGACAGTAATGGCTCTTTTGGAGGTCAAATTCCACATGCTGGAATTTCGGATGAAATGGATAATCTGCCTGCAGAAGTTTTCCCACCTTTTGTAGAACAGGACTCTCTCTCTGCTCACTACAATTTTCTGAATTACTCTGAAATTGAAGCCAATGAATACACTGAGTTTGAAACCGAGTCTGAACTTATGGACATAGACTTTGAGGAAGCTTATGCACCTGGTGACTTGTCAGGAATTGCCGATTCTTGTACACTAGATGTTCCTGAAGAACTTGCATCTACTAGTTTAAATAACAACCAGGGACCTACAATTTCATCAAATCGAAATGTTCATAGTTGTGCAGAATGTTCACAAACGGAACCAGCCCCAGATCTCAATTGTGAGGATTGTCCGATGAGGATTCACAAAAAGTGTTCACGCTGGATTGAATCATCATCTATGCTTGAAGAAGAATGGAAGTGTGGTAATTGCAGGAATTGGTCGTAGCTGAATTAGTTATCATTTCAACGAACAATCCATATGTCTCAAGAATATGGGTATGAATTAGTTCAGGTATAAACGAGTTGAATCCGTTGCAGTGGAACTTGTGCCAAATGTATTGCGAGCATGCAATGTTAACTAGAATGCAAGGTTTTGTGATTTTTCTTGTCGGAGATCATCGCAGCTTCCCCAGCAGACCCAATTTTTGTTAGTGATTTTACTTTCAACAGTTTTGAGTTCGGTTGAATGCTGGGCATATCAACTGAATTATACTCCCTAGTTTCTTTTAGGATTCCCCAGCAGACCCAATTGTTTGATTTTCAGAAATTTGTTCCTTGGGAGATAAGCAGTTTTATGGAGCTTATCTGATAGTATTTTTTTTGCACAAATTAATAATGTTCAATAATATTTGTTTAGGGTGAATGTTTGGTATTCACATTTATTATTTTTTGACAAAGATAATGTTAATAATTGGATAATTCCCATTTATTATTTTCTCAAAAATAAGACATTACAGTATGTATTAGAATTTATGGTTAATGTCTCGTATTCTAACAATTGGAAGATATATCAAAGTGTAAATATTATCGGTTATGGTCGGAGAGTGATTTTCAATGGCTACAAAAGAAGTTTAAAAACGACTTGTGAACATGTTATTTGATAATTTTACAAATTCTTTTATTCTTTTATTTAACAGCTTAGTACATATTTATGGTAGTTGTTAAGTTCTAGTAAGTGAATCTAAGCATTTTTTTTTGATAAGTTTGTTTCACATGTACTATTTCCTATTTATTGCTTTCAAGAGTGGGGATGTTTCTCCTCTTAGATGATTTCTTTCGACAGTGGATTGCTTCTCTTTTTGAGATGATTTTTTTTCCAGTCAGTCACGTTGTATGAACAAATGAGATATCGTTGGTTTGAACTAGTGATTCTGCACATGATGTCTTTGCACAACTACCAACTGAATTGATTTAATCGAGATGATTTCAATAGAAATGAGGTAGAACTTTAAAATAATAAAGCTTAATTAAAACTTGTGATGCTTATTTGCATTACTTTATATATTCTATATTCTATTGTCTTGAGATAATTATACCGGAACTTAATAGAGGTGTTTTATGAGAAAGCAACAAAGAATTAGATACATTGAACATCGTGCGAGCTCTTACACCGGGGTACGTGGTAGCAGTTGTCTAAAATAGACCTATAGGCCATTCATTTGAGTCGGGTCATCTGAGGTGAACGACTCGCTAAGGCGAAACCCACGGTTCACACCACATATCTACGTGGTTACAAGGTGGTTGAGAAATAATAGTCTAGTGAAACAGATAAGGAGGAGTAGTTGCTTCCACCATGATGGAAGGAGAATTCGTTTTTATCCGTTTCAAGTTTCGGGCCTAGCAAAAATCGCTTCCAACCCTTCATTCCAAGCTCAAAGTACTCATGTATATACTCGTTAAGAGTAAAAATGTTTGACAACTCCTAGTGGATAAGGGTTATCAAAGGCTTTAAGGTTGTTAGAGTATTGAGAGCTAACTCACGTGAGGTGAGAGACTACTATATATGTGTATTTCTTTGTGTAACTGACATCTACTCAATATTATGATGCTAATGTATTTATAGTCACATGGGTATGAAACCAGGTCTTCCTATAATTTAGCAACCACTCCAAGCATGTGTGGTTGATTCCTTGAAATTCATAGGTATAGTTAAACTTCAATGTAACATCTATTGACCCAGTATACACATTATGCACGATGACACGCTATGGACGGAGAAGTTGAAGGTCCGGGCAACACATATAGACCAGGGGTACTCAAATTAATGAAAGGGAGATTTGGGAAGGACGGGGGACCGAGCGTGTGACACTTCCGCCACCTCCAAGATCTCTCTATATTATATTACTACACAATCTCTCAAGCACGAGGACTCGTAGAGGTCAGAGTGTTTTAACCTTTGGCTCATCTTTAGATCTTCTAGGGGAGACAAAGTTGAGCTTTTCGGGAGAGACTTAGTCGGATTCCTCAGGTAAGACTTAGTTGAATCCTTAGGCGAGACTTAGTCGAGCCTCTCAGATGAGACTTAGTTGAGTTCCTCAGACGAGACTTCAAAAATGAGGCGTCACCTTGTGTGTGGTTGGGCTTAGGGCATGCACCCAGGTGTTAGTGGTGTAACCCACACATCAACTATGGGAATTCGAACGCCAATCACAGAAAGAAATTGAACTCCAACCAACCGAAAGGGGATGAAGGGCCAATTAGGAAAAATGTGTGTAACATTAATAAAATTGATGATGAATTTTCTTGGGAAACCAAGTTTGACCTTACTCCTTACATGTGTATCATATACAGGGGATCTTTCCCATTTCTTGTAACTACTGATATCCTTAGGCAGGGATAGGTTTCTCCAACTACTGGTCTTCCTCTTATAAAAATCCTACACCTTCCTCCTTTAAACCTTTTTCCTTTCTATCTCTTTCCATGCTTCTAGGAGTCCGTACGAGTGTGAAATGTATCTTCCAAGTTTTTGATCATAGTTACAAGTATGATTTGCCACACCGTTCTTTTCTTCTTTTTGGGATACCCCTAAGGAACAACTTCACTTTTAATATTATAGATTGTGACCTCGAGATCTTTGCTAATAAAGTTCATTCTTCTTTGGTTATTATCAAGAATTAATAAGGAAAGGTGATAAAAGTGTTAAAGTGCAAGCCTTTGCATCCTTGTATTCTAACGAGGAAAGGGTAGCATCCTCTTGGCGGCAGGTCATACTTTCCATTATGGGACATAAAGAAGACATGATCATGGAACCCTGTTCCTAAGAGGAGAAAGATAATATGGAAATCACATGTGGTTCACTCGTTCCATATTTCTATTTTCATCTCCATGTTACTTATGATTTTGGGGTCCTAATCTCTTTCACAAAGTTTGAGGCCAAAGTCTTGTGGATCGCCAATGTCTCCCCTTCATAAATAATACCCGATGTCTGAGGTATTATCAAGGCCTTTTAAATTGAGTGTCTCCGACTAGAGGCTACTACCACCATCAAGGTATTCTTCTATTTCTTTAGTGTTAGACCGACCCCTACGAGCGCCTGAGTGACTTTATTCAGCCTTCCAGGGAGAAAGATACGGGTGCCATACTTCAACCCCCATCGTTATTGTAATGTTAAATTCGTTAGAGTCAGGGGGCGAGATGGCACTTCGATGGTTATGACTGAGGCAACACCCCCTCCTTTCCATTATCTTGGAAGAGTGATTCAAAGGTTCCCTTCAAATTGTCTTCTTATGATCTTACCCATTTTGAGTGGGAGATAGTTCAGGAATCGTTAGGCTTCCAATTCATGTGCTCATGTACCTTGATCTCCTTGGATCTAGGGGATGATATCGGGATAGACAGACGTCTAGGTGAGTATGTTACTAGATAACTTTTCTGTTTAAGACTGTTCCTTGAATATTTTTATAACTACTTTTATCGCTATCATTTTCCCGGGAAAAATATAAAAAAAAACCCTTTAGTTGCGTGAAAGAAGCGCCAAGAGAGGAGGAAGGTTAAAATTTGACCATCCTTTATCCTGCCCTACCGCGTAACTAGTCAGGTTTCAAGGGAGACCTCAAAGCACATCGAGAATCACCAACTCTTTGATGAACCTCCCTCAAAGATTCCAAGACAAGGGAAAGTCTCTTCTTAAGCCCTCGGGGACGGACAATTAACAATCACTCAAGATGGTAGAGATGAAGGCGAGACATAACTAATCAGAGATGGTTATTGTCATACCTCGAAAAAATGAGAACACGACTTAGCGAAGAGCAATCACACGCTCATATGATGTACTAAATAGAGTTGCCACCGAACTTTATTTATTACTAAAATGGAAAGGGGAAATATTGATAAAACCAAAGAAAGAACGAAAATGATATTGGTCATCACAACCAAATCAGGGTTAGGGAGTCGATTTCGTAAGGGAAAGGTATTAGCACCCCTCACGTCCATTGTACTAAACGGGAACCATTAGGTTAGTTGTACGCGTTAGTGTTAGCTTAGAAATGCTAGGCTTCTAGAGTTATTAAGAAGGGAAAGAAGGATAAGATCAAAAGAAAAGAGAAAATGTTTTTGGATTTTTTATTAATGTGTGAAGAAAGGAACTAAACCTAACTTTTTTTATTAATGGACCTAAGAAGATTTACAAATCCTGCTCCTACATATCTCCGGGTACAGTAGAGAACTCAAAGCTTACGTAGTTCTGGGTAGAAAATGTTTGTTTGTTGGTCGATTTTAGCGAAAGCTACTTTGTGCCAATCGATGAAAACATTGTTGGCTACCCAAAACAAGTGGAGAAGGGAACAGTCACATCACATTCGAATGGATTTACAAATCAACATTCATGGGTAACTTCGCAAGCTTACTCACACGTCCTAGTGGACGAAACATTGTTTTGCATCGTCTTGAAACAAAGTACCTTTTGTTTGAGAAAAAGGTTTAAGGATCAATCACACGACGGTGAGAAAAAGAGTTTGATTGGTTTGATGTGTTTTGAGTAATGGCGAGAACTTGGATGGGCGAGATATCCATTTCGAATCCTAGCCTCAGGAGCTCGTGGTATCCACCACATTCTGTTTCCATCTTATTTGCAAAAGTGTTTGATATTTTTAAGTGTTTTAAGGATTTGATAGAGAAAAGGTTTGAAGAAACCACATTGTCAGCTTTGAATGATGACGAGATCTAGGATCAACAAGATATCCATCTTGAATCGTAGCCTCTGGAGCTCGTGGCATCCACCTCATTTCTTTTCCATCTTTGCTGAAAAGTATTTAATAAGAATTAAGTGTTTTTGCATTTTGATTTGGGAAAATGAACTTGACGTTGGATCAAGCGTTTTGGTTGTGATACGGAAATCAAATGGTTTGAATGAAATAGTTTGAGAAATTTGGAAAGGATAGAAATGGAAGGTTTGAAATGGTGCGTAGACGTCTTTGAGAAAATACTCGGTGTTGGATCGAGTTTTTATTTTTGTTATTTTTGAGAAATGGTTGATTTTATTCTTGTGTTAGAACCAGCTAAACAAAACAAGCAAACAAAGAATAAAGGGATAAAATTATTACACGTCATGGGAATGGGGGTACATTTTGTCGAATGGGGATACGAGATAGTGAAAAAATTAAATCAAAACCCAATCAAACAAACACAAGTAAATGAGTCTACGTGCACGAGAAAATGGTCTCATTGTAAGAAGGCCCAAGAGTAAGCCATGTGAAGTCGGAGATGACAACACAACATCATATGTATAACACACGTTCATAATGATTAAATCGAAAGAAGTAAAAATGAAGCGTGCACAGATTAAGATTGTGATGCGAGGATGCAAATCAAAGTCACATAACGCAAGGAAAATGGAAATTGAGAAGTGAAAGGTAATGTGCTCAAATCCGGTTTGTGCCAATCGATAACAAATGAGACGTCGTATGCAAAGGGTCATAACATGGCAAAATACAATCAATGAATCGATAAAAAATAGGCGGCATAACGACATGAAATGTCGAATCCATGGATAAAAATCCAATGTTTAGCAATGAAAATAAGCCAAAGGAATAATGCAAAATCCAACGTGTATCACACTTTATTAATCAATAAAAATTGCGTAATTACAATGAACCGTAGTCGAAACAAAAGTGGAAAAAAATACAAAAAATAAAATTATAAACGTAGTGTCAATAGCAAGAAATACATACTACAAAATTATAAAAATAAAATGATAATTTATTTGAAATAAAATTCCAAAAGAAATCAAAACAAAAGTAGAAAAAGAATGGAAAAAAACAAAAAAAGGGGTGTGCATGATTTGAACTCAGGACATAGGGGTTGGGAGGCATAAGCCTCAACCACTCCCCCATGGCCCTCTATCTGTCAAACAAGTGAAATAAATAATATATAAAAGGAAAACAAAAAAAATGGAAAAGACAAACATGACGAGAAATCAGTAGCAACATAGTCTAAACGAACGATTTCAATCATTCATTGTAACAAATCCGAATTCAATATATTAAACGCATGCAACAACAACATAACTTCAAGCATAATATTTATTTATACAATATTACAATACATTTACAATGTAAACAAAACAACATAGCCAACAAACAATTCAAATGAAATCGAGAATGCAGAAGATAAATACACAACAACAAAAAGAATCCAAATAGAATACGACTCAAAGAAATGCAATGATATCTCCGAACCAAAATGTTACCAAATTCTGAAGCATTTGCAGAATCGAAAGCCTAGCTGAAAAAATGAACATAACAAAATAGAGCAAGTGTGTTGCTGTTGCTTGGAGGGTGACCGGAGCTTGTCGGAGGAGGAGGAAACACACAATGGTTTAATAGTGGAATACAAGGTTGTTGTAGGGTGTCATTTTGGTGGCTTGAGTGTTCATGGGTGCTCGATAGACTGTAAGCAAAAAATTAGTCCAGGAAAGAATTAGGGAAGCAAAGAGGAATCAAAAACAAAAAAATCCTCAGAAAGAACAAAGTCGTGTTGCTGTAAACAAAAAACAGAAAGGAAAATGGTAGTCACTCCCAAAACCTCGTGGGTTCTATTACTGCCACTTCCATCATTCTAAGAGGTGAACATCTGTGTCAAACTAGTAGAACGTAGGACTGAAGGATATCAAAGAGAATGAGAGGGTTAAACTAATTACTAAGCCATAAATCCTTTGTTTCTCAAATCAGAACCAAAGCACGCGACAACCCTCAAAAGACCTAATTGAATCAAGGTCTACTTTACAAGCATATTGCATTAGAGCTTGTGTCGGAACTGACTCCTATTTGTTTTCCTAGTATCGATATGATAGTGATCCATTCACTATATGCCATCTTTTCAGTGAACATACTTGGATTCTAAAACTAACATAAGCATAACATTAGCATAAATAGTTTTACTTGTGAACGAGCATTGACATCAAAAGCGTTTTCACAATGAACATGATTTGAGAAGTTTTGGTCACCCGAAGGGAAAAATTTCCCAAGGACTCCGATGAGAAAAGGCCATCCTTTCAGATTGACCCCATAAAGGGGCAAGGCATCTGAGAACTATGTTGAGTAATCCACTTCAAGATCCAGTCAGTATGGGACAATCACACAAAGATTGGGTAAACCTCTACAAAGGCAGTTAGCCAGAGACATTCCCTCAAAGATCAACCAGTCAAGGGGAGAAATCCCTTTAAGACTCATACTAAGGCAGACTGCCTCAAAAGTTTGAGAAAGCGAAAGAACTCCAAGAGATGGATAATCAGGGTCATACAGACCCAAGACACTAGGGCATATCAGATCAAGATCACTCTATCCAAGGTTTGCTTCATAGCTTGTAACTGTGGCAGTCCATGTAGATACCTAACAGACCGGGGCAAGACTGGCCATGGAGAGTAGGTTTTTCTTTATATCTTATATTTTCTTGCTCAAATCAAGTGTGAGGCATCAGAAGATCTAAACCAAGCACACTACGTCATCCAAGTATAAAGCGAATGTCAGTAAGTCATGCTAAACATATCATCCCATTAACTTGTCAACAATGAGCCTTGAAGCCAAGAAAAATATTTCCCAGTTTAAACCATTCCTAACCCACCTCAGGGGCATTTGTTGAACTATCCAAAACCGTTTCACGAGTCATTATGCACCAACCTTGTCGCTTCACTCATACATATCATGCATCATGCAAAACATGAAGCCCTTCCCCAACCAGAATAATGAAGCCAAGCCTTGCTTGACACCTTTCAAAACTCAAGCCTACTTGGCAAACCCAAAAATCCAATCACCATCAGGTCCAACCTGATCCTATCCAAAGCAAAGACCAATCATGCTTGGCACCTACCAAAACAAATCTCTATCATTAACCATAAAACCCAACCATATTTGGCACAATCCATAGACCACACATCTTCATATCCCCAACAACCCGAGCATACATCAACATTTTATATGCATAATGTAACACCTCTAACTTATTTAATTGTTTTTTATTTAATTACAATATTTTATGAATTATTTGATAATTTATTTAGGCTTAAATAGTCTTTTGGTCCCTATAAGTTAGCGAGTTTTTATTTGATAACTCAAGCCTACTTGGCAAACCCAAAAATCCAATCACCATCAGGTCCAACCTGATCCCATCCAAAGCAAAGACCAATCATGCTTGGCACCTACCAAAACAAATATCTATCATTAACCATAAAGCCCAACCATATTTGGCACAATCCGTAGACCACACATCTTCATATCCCCAACAACCCGAGCATACATCAGCATTTTATATGCATAATGTAACGCCTCTAACTTATTTAATTGTTTTTATTTAATTATAATATTTTATGAATTATTTTATAATTTATTTAGGCTTAAATAGTCTTTTGGTCCCTGTAAGTTAGCGAATTTTTGATTTTGGTCCTTGTAATTTATTTATTTTGGTCTAAGTCCCTATATCTCACTTTTGTGTTGATTTTAGTCCCTAAAAGCAAAATCCGTAGGAAAATCTGAAGGAAAATCCGCAGGAAAGACTTTAGGGACTAAAACCAACACAAAAAGTGAGATATAGGGACTCAGACCAAAAAAATATTTATATTGATCAAAATCAAAAACTCACTAACTTACCGGGACCAATAAACTATTTTAGCCATTCATTTATGTGATGTTGGTGTATTTTTGGATGTTTTATGATGTTTAAGTGTATTCTAGGTTATTTTAATAATTTAATAATTATTAAACTATTCGGGTGAGAGCAATAGGTTTTATTTAATTATTTAAAATAACGATAATAATTATTTGAGGTTTATAATAATAATTATTTAATTGTTTAAATATATTGTGACACCTTATATTAAAAATATATTTTCTTTTAAAATCAAATAAATATTTTGTTTAAATATTAAAGGCATGACGCTTAATTGAATAATTATTTAATTTAAGATTTATTTTATTTATTTATCAATTAAATAAATATTTCATTTATGGATTAAATATTTGAGAATTAATCTTAACTTTGGATTAAACATAATATATATCGTAAGAGAAAGTGTGAGAATTATGTTAAAAATTAAGGTTTGAGCCATATCGCTAAACGACGCATCTGGGTCTGAGAAGACCATTTTGGAAGTGTGGGTTCCCTTAGCCTCTCATCAGCGGTTCAACGCCCAAGTTATTGTTATTTTTATATATGTGAAATGTAAAGAATCAAAATACAAGTATTTTATTCTACTGATTTGCTCTGACCATACGAGGTTTGGTCCAACACCTTTGGTCACACATCGTATGATTTTGTACGAATAATATGTTTTATATTAAAATTTTGGTTTTGGGAATCGATCGTTGTTAAGATATGTGCCAAAATGGGATAATCCCATTTGGTCACTTTTGGTGATCGATATATTTTTTGGATAGATAAAATTATTTTTGGTGATTTGTTAATAAAATTGAATTTTGATGTTAAATCACAATATAATATGAAATTGCATGTTTGTGATTGTTTTATAAAAAAATATTGATCCCTGGATGTTTGACCAAATTTGATTTTTCCAAAACCCTATTGGTCAATTTTATATGATAATATCCCACAAGTGTTTAGGAATAATCCCATTTGGTCAATCTTTGTCCTTTTTGATAATTCTGTTAACCGTAATCCCTTTTTCATAAAAACATAACTTAATCGATGACTTATGACTTTTTCTGTAGAAACTCTAAAATTAATATTTTAGGGAAAATTATAACTTTTGGAAATTTGTCATTGAAAATTGTATGTCGTAAGAATTCGACATTGGGAGGCGGAAACTTGGAAAATCTGAGGTAGGAGGGCTGATTGCAGGTATTGAAGGAGAAATCGTGTTTCAGAGCAGTTTAGCTGAATTTTGCGCAAGTTTGACGTCCGATGTCAGAATAACTCTTATTAAATCTTTTCGGGAAGAGAATCGTCCCAGAAATCAAACTCACTGCTAAGCATTGAGTATTTATTTTCTTATAAGTTCTTTTAAGTTCCGAAAACAGCGTTTTACTATTTTCATAAAATTTAGCAATTTATGTTTTATTTGTTTTATTTATTTATTTAGTTTAGGATTAAAAACCCATAAGACTCATTAGAGTTTCTTTGTTTTATGTAATTAAGACCTCTGACTATGCCATAAGTATTAAGCTTTTGATTCTAATAAATTTCAAAGTTTTCTTTAATTTTTCTAGTGAATAATAATAATTTTTATAATAAAGCAGAAACTAACAAAATTTGTGTTCTTAGTTGAAATAAGTCTTTTTGTTGAAAAATTAATGATGTTAGTTTTGATAACTTTAACTTTTTAAAATAATATAAAATTAATTAAAAACATTATATTCAATTTAATTTAATCCTTTTGAGAAATTAACGATGTTACGATGTTATGATGTTATTCTGGAGGCATATGACTGACATTTGGGTTCATACTTGAAATCTGTTATGATGATAATGATGAAATATCAAATTTTGGTGAATATATAACCTTTGATGATATTTGGGTAATTTTCTGTAGGTGTTGGTTTGAATCCTTATAACATGTAATTCATTCATACTATTTCGGAGCTAGGTGAGACTTTGGTCTATTTTGGTGGCCTCAAATCAATTGGCAGGGATCGTGGGTCTTGGTGGAAAAGACTAGGGGCGGGTCTCAGATCCATTGGTAGGGATCATTGGTCTAGGTGGGAAGGACCAGGGACTAGTGGAATAAAATCAATAATATTCTTCTGATTCCACAATATATTTTTGGTACCACATGCATTTAGGTGATGAAGTTGGTGAACATTAGTCTTGCATACATTGACGTGTCTTGTGATGAATGGTTGTTTTGATATTACGTTTTATGTTTGTGATTGAGTGATTATCATTCATATTTTGAGTGAATTTACTTTTCTTGATTATCATATTGTTTGTCGAAACTTTCACCATTATTATATGTAAGCGTATTCTCACCCCTTCTTTATTTGCTTGGTTTTGTGGTGTGCTTTGCACAGGTGATTAGCTGGACTGAGGTTTGTTATCGCAGCGAGATGGTTGTTTCCTCTCAGCAGACTTTTATCTTCCATATATTCTAGCTTTCGAATAAGAATGCTCTGATCTGTAATACTGGGGATAAGGGCGTTCATTTGCATTAATTTGATTTGTTTGTAATAAACTATTATAGGATTTTGATTATGATATATTGATTTAGTTTTATTCAGACATGTTTTATGGTGTTTCTAAATAAATTCCCGCTGTGAATATCTGTTGTTTTATGCTTTGTGAAGTATTTATCATGGAGTAACATCATTTTCCTATTATTATTATTTAAAATCTTTTATCCGGGGTTTAGGGTGTTACATAGTGGTATTAGAGCATGGTCGATCCAATCGACAAGTATTTCGTTAATTATTTACTTCCTTTTGTGTGACGAGTTTAGTTAAACTCTATCAACACATTGTTTCTTCTAACACTTACTTGCTTGAATAGAGAGATATGACTAGAAGGAACGGCCGTGCCATTGTTGATGCATTGGAAGCTTTGGCCCATGCGATATGCAACAGAATAAACAAGCTGATGGAGGTGGTCATGGTTTGGACATGTTTCTGAGAAATAAACCTCCAACTTTCAAGGGAAAACATAATCCAGAGGGTGCTCAAGCATGGTTGCAGGATTCGCTAATAAATTGGAGGAACTACTGAAGGATGAAGCACAAGTTTTCACGATGTTTGTATCCTTGAAGGCTGAAAGTAAAGCAAAGATAGATGAATTTTTAGTGGTGTGTCATTTTCTAGAGGTGTTTCTAGACGATATTAATGATCTGCCACCAGAAAGAGAAGTGGAATTCAACATTGATTTGATACCAGGAACTAGACCGGTATCTATGGCACCGTATATAATGTCTTCAGCAGAGTTAGATAAATTGAAGAAGCAACTGGAAGATTTAGTTGATAAGAAGTTTATCAAGTCGAGTGTATCACCTTGGGGAGCTCCAATCTTGTTAGTGAAAAAGAAAGATGGCATTATGAGGTTATTTGTGGACTACAAACAACTTAATAAAGTAACTATCAAGAATACATATCCACTTCCTAGAATTGATGATCTTATGGACCAGCTAGTGGGACCATGTGTGTTTAGTAAGATTGAATTAAGGTCGGGGTATCATCAGATAAGAGTGAAAGATGAAGATATTTCTAAGACTGCCTTTAGAACTCGGTATGGTCACTATGAATATTCGGTGATGCCATTCATAGTTTCTAATGCGTCTGGTGTATTTATGGAGTATATGAACAAAACTTTTCACCCGTTCTTGGATAAGTTTGTTATGGCATTCATTGATGATATTCTTAGTTACTCTAAATCAGATGAAGAACATGCATAACATCTCTGTAATGTACTTCGGGTTTTAAAAGAAAATAAGTTTTTTGTGAAACTATCTAAATATGAGTTTTGGTTGTGGGAAGTCGGCTTCTTGGGTCATGTGATTTCCAATGGTAGTATAACAGTGGATCCTTCGAAAGTTGATGCAGTGTTACAGTAGGAGGCTCCGAAGATTATTACTGAGATCAGAAGTTTTCTTGGCTTGGATGGTTATTATCGGATATTTATTTAGGGTTTCTTGAAGTTGGCCTTACATTTGATGCAATTGACTCTGAAGGGTCAACTTTTTGCATGGGATCTACAATGTGAAGAAAATTTTTAAGCTTTGAAAAAGAAGTTGACAACTGCACCAGTGTTGATTCTACCTAATCCTACAAAACTGTTTGTTGTTTATTGTGATGCATATAAGATGGGTTTAGGTGGAGTGCTTATGCAGAATGGGAGTGTGGTGGCTTATGCTTCTTGATAACTGAAGGTTCACGAGAGGAATTATTTAGAGTTAGTTGCAGTTGTTTTTGTTCTGAAGATTTGGAGGCACTACTTATATGGTTCCAAATTTGAAGTTTCAGTGATCACAAGAGTTTGAAGTATCTCCTTAATCAGAAGGAGCTTAACATGAGACATAGGAGATAGTTAAGTTTTTTGAAGGACTACGACTATGATTTGAATTACCATCCTGGTAAAGCCAATATGGTAGAAAATGCTTTGACCAGGAAATCTTTGCACATGTCGGCGATGATGGTTAGAGAGCTAGAAATGATTGAACAATTTAGAGATTTGAGCTCAGTATGTGAAGTAAATTCGAATAGTGTGAATTTGGGCATGTTGAAGCTAACCAATTATTTTCTTGAAGAGGTCAAAGAGAAACATAGATTGGATTTGGCTTTGGTTGATCGACTAACATTAGTAGGTCAAGACAACGATGAGGATTTCCAAATTAATGAGAATGGAATTCTAAAGTTTTAAGGCAGAGTTTCTGTACATGATGTGCCAGAGTTTAAGAGGATGATCTTAGAGGAGAGTTATCGAAGCAGTTTGAGTATTCATCCAGAAGCCACTAAGATGTACCAGGATTTGAAGAAAATGGTCTGGTGGTCAGGGATGAAGATGGACATTGCACAATTTGGTTATTCTTGCTTAATTTGTCAGAAATCTAAAGTCGATCATTAGAGATCGTCTAGACTGATGTAGCCGTTGAATATTCTAGAATGGATATGGGATAGTATATCTATGGACTTTGTGACTGGGTTGTCGAGTACTCCGAAAGGAAGTGATGCAATTTGGGTGATTGAGGATAGGCTGACTAAATCGACTAACTTTATACCGATTAAGATCGGTTTTCCACTATAGAGATTGACAAAGATTTACATTGAGGTGATTGTAAAGCTTCATGGTATCCCATCGAGTATCGTTTCCAATAGAGATCCGAGGTTTACATCCAGATTTTGGGGAAGCTTATAGGACGCTTTGGGTACTAAGTTGAGATTGAGTTCGGCATATCACCCACAAACTCATGGAAAGACGGAGAAAACTATCTAGTCTTTGGAGGACTTGTTGAGGGCTTGTATTCTGGAGCATGGTGGTACTTGGGATAGTTACTTGCCTTTGATAGAGTTTACGTACAATAATAACTACCATTATAGTATTGGGATGGCACCATTCGAGGAGTTGTATAGCAGGAGATGTAGGACTCCTATATATTGGTATGATTCTGGAGAGAGCATTATACTTGGACCAGAAATTATGCAGCAGACAACTGAGAAAAGTCAAAGTAATTCAAGAGAAGATGAAGGCATCTCAGAGTAGGAAGAAGTGTCACTATGATAAGCGGAGAAAGGATCTTGAATTTAGGATGGAGATCACGCTTTTCTGAGAGTCACTCTAGTGACTGGTGTTAGAAGAGCCCTATAGTCTAAGAAGCTCACTTCTAATTTTATTGGACTGTATCAGATTACTCAGAGGATTAGAGTAGTTGCTTAGCGTGTGGCCTTACCCCCATCTCTTTTGAACCTGCATGATGTTTTCCATGTGTCACAGCTTCAGAAGTATGTTCATGATCCTTCGCACGTAATCCAGATGGACGATGTGCAAGTTCATGACAACATGATTGGTTAAGCAACTCATGTTCCGATCGCGAATCGAGAGGTTAAGTAGGTGCGACACAAAAAGATTACTCTAGTGAAGGTCATTGGGGGGGGGGGGGGGACCTGCTGGAGGTAGCATGACTTGGGAGTTGGAGAGCAAGATGAAGGAATCCTACCCAAAGTAGTTATCGCTAGGTAATTTTCGAGGGCATAAATCTTTTTAAGTGGGGGAGAGTTGTAACACCCCTAATTTATTTAATTGTTTTTATTTAATTATAATATTTTATGAATTATTTGATAATTTATTTGTAATGTTGGTGTTTTTTTTTGATGTTTTATGATGTTTAAGAGTATTCAAGGGTATTTTAATAATTTAATAATTATTAAAATATTTGAGTGAGAGCGGTAGATTTTATTTAGTTATTTAAAATAACGATAATAATTATTTGAGGTTTATAATAATAATAATTTAATAATTTAAATATAGTGTGACACCTTATGTTAAAAATATATTTTTCTTTT